>NW_018165159.1:258467-260213 GCF_001263595.1 Phalaenopsis equestris
CCTTAAATTCGTTTAAAAACTATTTTAAGCTAATTTAATAAAATGGGTAGAACACAACAACAACAACAACAACAAGAACAAGAAGAGCAAGTTTTTATTCCACGAAGTTGAGTCACCTACATGAATCTTTTTTTCCCGTGTCTTATTGAATGTTCTATTTTTATTTAATTCTAATAAATTAAGTTCATTTTTTATATAATAAACCCAAGCCTTTGTAGGTATACCTCTACCTTTCTTAACATACGTAAAATCTAAAACATCTACTATCCTAACTTGGTCGTCAGATAGTCGACGTTAAATGTGATGAAACAATCTAATGCAACTCTTTCTAATCTAGTTTTTCATTGGAACTACTCCAACCCTTTCATTGATATCTCGTTTCACATTTGTTTACAAGTGTATAGCCATGCATTTGCCTAAGCATTCTCATCCCAACAACACTTAATTTTATGCTTCTATTCTATAGGCCAATATTCTGCGTCATAAAGCATTGTGAGTCTCGCCACCATCTTATAAAAATTTCCTTTGTCCCTGCAGTACTTTTCTATTACACAATATGCCCAATGCATTCGTCCACCTCAACTATCCAACTTGAATTCTACTAGTTACATCCCCATCTATATCATCATCACTTTGAACAAAAGATCCGAGATATCTCCTTTTAATGACTTGAATTCCACTAGATCTACTACTAAAATTACATTTCATGTATTTAGTTTTAGATCTACTCAAACAAAAGACTTTAGACTAAAAAGTTGACCTCCATAATTCATGTTTTTCCTAAATTTTCTTTTTAGTTTTATCCACAAGAAGGACATAATCAACGAAAAGCATACACCTAGGTGAATCTTCCTGTAAATATCCAGTAAGAATATCCATAGCTAAAGCAAAAAGATAAGGGCTTAAAGCCGATCCATGATGTAATCCAATTGAAATTGGAAAATACTTGGTCAATCCTTCTTGTGTTCGAACAAAAGTAACATCTCTAGTATATATATCTTTAATGACTTGAATATAAGCAACATCATAACTTTTCTTTTTTGGAACTTTCTAGAAAACATCGCTTGGAACATTTTCATAAGCTCTTTATAAACTAACAAAAATCATATGTAGATATTTCTTATAATTTCTATACTTCTCTATCAAACCTCTCAGTCCATATATAGCTTCCATAATAGACTTGCCCGACATGAATCTAAATTGATTTTGAGAAATTTTTATATCACATCTAAACTTATATTCAATTATTCTCTCATAATTTTAATATATGACATTTTTTTAATTTCTCAATGAGTTGCACTATTGTGCTTCCTCTTTATTTTTGAAATTAGGAATCAATAGATTCTTTTTTACACTCATTAGATATCTTTTTAGTTTTTGAAATAATATTAAAAAGTTTAGCAAGTCAAAAAAATTTTAAGATCTTATAAACATTTTTATATTTTTATTGGAATACCATTAAAACCTAGTATATTATCACACTTCATTTCCTTTAAAGCCTACTAAACTTTCATTTTACTATTGCTACGGTAATAACAAAAAAAAATATTATTATTTACAATATTAATATCACTAAAATCCATCATATTTTTCACAATCTTCATTAAAAAGTTTATCAGAATATCTCATCAATCTATGTTGAATATCCTGATATTAGATAATCACTTTTTAATTTTCATCTTTTATACAATTGAACTAAATTTTTAATTTTTTTTTCTTATCTCTTTGCTTGGCTAATATATATAT
>NW_018165159.1:261920-268650 GCF_001263595.1 Phalaenopsis equestris
CGTGGGGTCGGCTACATGAATCCTTTTTCTCCATTGCGTCATATTTATTGTCATATTTTCATTTAGTTCTAATAAATTGAGATCATTTAGAATAAGTCCAAGTCTTCCTTGGTCTACCTCTGCCTTTCTTAACATAAGACTCTGCACTCCTAATTGAATCAGCAGTGACCAAACCATCTAAGATGACTTTCTCTAATTTTATCCGTCTTAGGAGCTACACCACCTTATCACGGATATATTCATTTCGTATTTTATCTCTAACTGTAAAGCCACTCATCCCCCTAATCATTCTCATATCGGCAACACTTAACTTAGTATTATGCTTGTCTTTTAAAGGCCAACAATCAGCGCCATAGAGCATCGCAGGTCTCACCATTCTCTTATAAATTTTCCTTTCAATATAAGCGGTATTTTCCTATCACTTCAACCATCCGACTTTCAATATAAGCGGTATTTTCCTATCACTTCAACCCGAAGCATTCCTCCACTTCAACCACGAAGCGTTCCTCCACTTCAACCATCCGACTTGAATTCTACTATTAACATCCTCATCTATATCGCTATCACTTTGAATAATAGACTGTCAACAAACCCGAGATATCTAAATCGTTAACACCTTTTAACAACAAACTCGAGATATCTAAATCGTTACACTTCTGTCACTAGAACTACTACTACCAAAATGATAATCCATATATTCAGGTTTAGTTCTACTCAAATGAAAGTTTTTAGACTTCAATGCAAACCTCCATAATTTGAGTTTTCTTGGGTTTTTTCTCTCGTTTTATCCTCGAAAAAGATATCATCAACAAAAAACATACACCAAGGTACATCCTCTTGTAAATGTCCAGTAAGACCATCCATAACTAGAGCAAAAAGATATGGAGCCCATCCATAACTAGAGCAAAAAGATATGGGCTTAAAGCCGAGCACTGATGTAATCCAACGGAAATAAGAAAATATTTGATCAATCCTCCTTAAGTTCGAACACAAGTAACAACTCTAGACTACATATCTTTAATGACTTGAATATAATCAACACCTTTCTTCTCAAGAACTCTCCAAAGGATATCTCTTGGAACCTTATCGCAGGCTCTTTATAAATCAATAAAAATCAAATGTAGATCATCCTTATCATCTCTGAACTTCTCCATCAAACCTCTCAATAAATGTATAGCTTCCATAGTAGACCTGCCCGACATAAATCCGATTTGATTATGAGAAATTTTTGTAATACGTTTTAACCTATGTTCAATTACCCTCTCCCATAATTTTAGAGTACGACACATCAACTTAATTCCTCTATCATTGCACAGTCTAATGCATCCCTTATTCTTAAAAATGGGGACCAAAATACTCTTCCTCCACTCTTCAGACATATTTTTTGTTTTAAAATAATATTAAAGAGTTTAGAAAGCCAAGAACTCCTAAATCTCCTAAATTAAATATTGTCACACATTAATTGAGATATCATGAGGTCCTACAGACTTTCCACCCTTGGTTTTCTTTAAAGCCTTTTCAACTTTTTTTTTACTAATGCGACGGTAAAAATTAAACATTTTATTATTATTAATCATATTTCAGAAACTTCATTAAAAAGTTTATCAAAATAACTCACCCACCTATATTTAATATCTTTTTCTAAGAAAAACACTTTTTGATTATCATATTTAATACAATTTACTCAAGTTAAATTTTTACTTTTCTTATCTCTTTGTTTGGCTAGTTTATACATATATTTTTCACCATTCTTAGTATCTAATATATTATAAAAACCACTAAAAACAAAATTTTTAGCGGCACAAATTGTTCTTTTTAGACTCCCTGCGGTTTGTTCGTTATTTTTTCCAATTCTCTAAGCATTTACATTTTAACCAATTTTTATAGCATAACTTCTTATATTTTATCTTCTCTTGTACATTATTATTCCATAACCAACTATTTTTATTCATAAAAGCTTTTACTTTTGATTCTCTAAGTACATCTTTTGCTACATGTTTAATAGTATATGTTACTTTATGCAACATAACATTTGCTTCTTCATAAACATCCCAAATTTTGAAATCTTAAATTTTACTCATAAAAATAATTGTCTTTTAGGTTTCCCTCATCTAATTCTATGATGATGAGTCCTAGTATTTTTTATTTTTACAACTCTTCATCTTAAAATATAGAACTACTAATCGTTGTTGGGTACTTAACTCCTCACTTGGAATGACCTTACAATCTTTACAATCTCCATGATCTCTTCTTCTCATAAGGAAATAATCAATTTGTGTTTTATTAGATCCATTCTTATAAGTAATAAGATGCTCATCTCTTTCTTGAATAAAGTATTAGTAATAATAAAATCACACGCTAAAGCAAAATCTAAAATGGTTCTACTTCTTCATCAGTCACCCCATAACCGTAGACAGCATGAATATTTCTGAAATCTTCTACCACAATACCGGTAAAAAATTTTCTCCAATAAAAAATTTTTTATTCAAGTGGTATCATTGTATTAAGTTTTCTAAGTCTTTCCACAATTTAGCTTTAGAACATACATCTAAATCTATTTGAGGAGCATAAACACTTATAATATTAAAAATCTTTGTATCAATGATAATCTTCAGGGCTATAATTCTGGCTATAATTCTTTAAGGGCTATAATTCTATCTTCAACTCTAGTAATTTTTACAACATTATCTTTCAAACTCTTATTTATAATAACACCTACACCATTTCTAGTGGTAGATTATTTTTAATCAGTTTATCAACATATTCTTCAACAAGCTGCAGCTGCCCCAAACAGACGTTTAATGTGCATTGAATTGGGATGATAATTATGTTTTTTCTCCAACTCATTTAGTTTCTTGAATTATCTTGATATTTATCTCTTTCAAACTCTTATTTATAATAACACCTACACCATTTCTAGTGCGACTCTTATCAGAATACCAAAGTTTAAAACCTAATTGATCAATCTCTTTAGACTTTTCTCCAACTCATTTAGTTTCTTGAATACGTAAGATATGAATTTTTCTATGGATCATAATATTAACTAATTTCATTAATTTACCATTGAGAATACTTATATTCCAAGATACTATCATAATATTAGTTTTATTAGTTTCATGGATTAACTTCGTTACCCGCATCCGTACGTAATGTGGGAACCCTTGTTTATTTGATACTACACCCAGACGTCGGTGTAGCGGCCATTGCGCACATTTCATTATATTCAGGCCATACAACGCACCGCTTCTAGGGGACGCTCTAGCACTTACACAATGACCAAAATGATTCTTGTCATGATTTTTTTTTATAAGTTTTACGCTAGCTGTCGACTACCTAACGCAACCCTCTACTTTTCATATTCGGGCTTCTGATTGACAATTACAATGCGTCCCTTAGAATTCAATATGACTATACTTCTAATTTAAAATAAATTATTAACAATAATGAAATCATAGGTTAAAACAAAATTCAATATGACTCTTTTTTTTTCATTAGGCACTCAGACCGCCTCCGTGCTTGACTCAATGCTTCTGAAGTCCGACTTAGGCAATCCAGGGCAAGCTGGTGTAGGGAGGGATGATAGAGGTGCTTGGATTACATTCTGATGGAAAGGATTGGAATGAAACTACTATAAGCACTAGAAATACTTCTAAAATTTTCTACAACTCTATCAACATATCCATCTAATTCTTTTTCAATGAAATTTTTTATTTTCATATGATATTTTTGTATTAATTCTTCTAGGTCATTCAATATTTTTATTTTCAACATATATCCACACATATTTAGGGAACATAAATACTTATAACATTAAGAATCATAGTATCAACAATAATCTTTAGTTTTATAATATCTCTAATTCTATTAGTTTTTATAACATTATCTTCCAAATTTTTATCTATAATTACACGCACCATTTCTAGCATGACTCTTGCCTAAATATTGAAATTAAAGACATAAGCTATAAATCTATTTAGCATTTTCTCAAACCAATTTAGTTTCTTGAATGCATAAAGTATTTATTTTCCTATGTATCTGATACGATCCGACCTCAAAATCGACACGCTTTTTCAGAAAGATTAGGACAAACACAATATTTCTTCAATAATTCAGGCAGCTCAACAAGAGAACAAAGATGAGCATCTACGATTCGAGAGACATACAATCTCTCCCAATTCTTACAATTCGAGAGGTTGGTAATCTCTTCTAAAACCTAAACCTAAGACTCACAACTCAATCTCAAGCATAAAAACCTAACCCTAAACATAATTAGCTTATTTATACTCGATAATAATAAGGGTCAATTACACACAAACAACTCGAAACTTGCTATTTACAAATCAACCGCCCTCTTTCATCTTTTTTTTTTCAAAATCTCACTTAAATATCAAAATTCATGGTAAAGCCCTAATCCATATTTTTCATTTTTATGAAATTCTCAATAGTTTTGATTTTGACACACGTAAATACATCGGTTCGATTTTTCAAAAAAATCACTTCAGTGCTTAATTTATAAATATCAATGTTTCAGGTGATCTATATGTAATTATCCCTAATAATAATAATAATAATAATAATAATAATAACCTAAATGAACCTTAGGCATACAAAAGACAAACTTGTCTAGGCATAATATAACAATACCACCCCCTACTCCCCTCTCAAAAGACACCTTGTTCTTAATGTGGGGAAAAAGTAGACTCCTGCTTGATCAAGTCCAGCAACTTCCGTCTTACGTCGTTATCTGATAATCTTTTCCATTTAATCAGGGATTCATAGTGACTAACAGGAGTTTGAAATGTAGACTTATGCACATTCTTTGGATGAATTTGAATCAATTGGTGACTTGATTTTCATTAAATTTTAGAGAATATCACAGCCACAAACAACTCATCCCGTGGCTTACCGATCATCAGAATCTATCAACTCAATCTCACGTGTCTCTTCCATCTCTCTCCACTTCGGTTCTTGCTTGAAACTATAGCTCTCGATCCGCCTAAAGTTGTGACGCTCCCCTTTTGTCATGTGAATATTTTTTGTTGCTGCTGCTGGAATCCGTTACTGACTTCGTCTCTCGACCCCATGGCAGACGAAGCCAATTTGGTGTGAAAATCCATTATCTTCATCATTCCTTGCATTTCCTTTATGCTCTCAAATTGATCCTCTATTCGGTTCCCTATGGAAGAAAATATATACTCTATGGCGGCAAACCTTTCTTCCCTCCTAAATTTGATTTGACATATCTCTTCCTCAAATTTCTTTTCTAAATCATCTATTTTCTTAGCTAACATTATTCTTAGAAAATTTTTTGATCACAAAAAATGCAAGCACCTGCACTCAATTACAAGAATCGCGATGTTACCGCACGTGACGCGCCGCAATCCTATTGGTCGACTCGTAGCAAGATCAAGCTGCAACTCAATGTAAGCCGCAACCTTGTCGGCTCCCCATTAAGCTCTACTCCCACGGATCGAGTCGCGGTTAAGGCTTGTGGGTCTCTGTTTGTTGTGATCCCCAACGCTTCCCATTCGCGGGGTCTTGGAGCACTGTACAATGCGATCCTGTCGAAGATTCCTAGTAACCTCTTTCAAAAGATGGGAGCTTCATTCTCTGTTCACCACGATCGTGCGGCTTCTCAGCGGCTCTAATTGCGAATGTATTGTGATATACCACCACACCTCCGCTGCGATCCAATATTCATGATCACTTCGAGTCGTCTCTTTCACAGCAAGCTCCGTCCCTCTGCGATCCCTTCGTTTCCTTGCTAGCAACCCCTAAGCGCGACTGTATCACAGGGTTCCGTCACGAAGGAGTTTTGGATCTCAGTAAGCCTCGATCCTTTGCATTGAAGCCTTCCCAGTGCGCTTCGACCCTGTGGTGGTCTCCTTGCTAGCGATTGTATCGCGCGGTTCGATCTAAGGGATCTTGTCAACGCTTCTCTGCTATTTCTCACGCCTGCAACGACTTTTTCACACGCCTGCAACGATTCAATGGTGACCCCCAAAATCGTGCTCTGATACCAATTTGATACGATCCAACGTCAAAATTGTTCACTTTTCCAAAAAAATTAGGGCAAACACAATATTTCTTCAATAATTCAATCAATTCAACAAGAATACAAATATGAGCACCTAAGATTTGAGAGATAGGTGATCTCTCTCAATTACTGCAATTCGAGAGGTGGGAAATTTCTCTCAAAACCTAAATCTAACTCACAACTAAATCTCATGAATAAAACCTAACCCTAAGCATATTATGCCTATTTATACCCAATAATAATAATAATAATAAAATACTAAATTGCCCTTAGGCTTACAAGAGACAAACTTGCCCTTAGACTAGGCATAGGCATAATCTACTAATTTCATTAATTTACATTTGCGAGTATCTATATTCTAAGTTCTTATCCTAATACTAATTTTATAAACTAATTTTTTTGCCCTCATTAATTCATAATGTAGGAACCCTTTTTTATTTAATACTATACTTATGCGTTAGTCCAACGGTTCTCACACTTTTCACTGCGTTTTGATCATACAACACGTTGCTTTCAGGAGACACCATAGTATTTATAAAATTATTTAAAAAATTAATGTTATAATTTTTTGATAAAAAAATTTATGCTAGATGTCCACTTTCTAACGATTGTTGTTGTTGTATAAAGGTTTGTTGTTGTTGTTGTTGTTGTTGTTGTTATTGGCTTCAGCTATCTAACACAACTCCCCCTTTT
>NW_018165159.1:269132-271304 GCF_001263595.1 Phalaenopsis equestris
TTTTATCTTTTTTTTCTCCGTAAAAATTGAAGCTTTTTTACAATTGACCCTGACATTTGACATAATTCCAAAAAAAATTTTCTTAGATTTTCATAATGATGTCTTTTAGCTTCACTTATATGACATTTTTGCAACATGATATGATACTTTGTTTGGAACCATTATTACATAAGAAATAGCAATCTAATTTACAAATTTAGGAATATAAACAGAGAGGCTACAGCTTTGGTTATCTAATATTATTTTTTAAAAAATAAAATCAATATTTAATAATATTTTGCTTGCAGGTCACGAAAAGATTAGCAGAGCTGAAACAAGAGTATGAGAAGCGAAATGGGGCCACCTTACCACCAACCATTGATGGTACTAAGCCGTCGAAGCCTCCCCAGTCCCCAAACAAGCCATGAAAATGACTCGACTTTCCATCAACTGAAATTGCCTTTTTGTTTGTAAAATCCTAATCGCTTATGTCTAATTTTGTAAATATTTAAATGATATATATTTTTTGCAAGATCGACACAATTTAATTATTTTCTTTTGAATTTTATGATTGTTGCGTAATATTTTTTTTGAAGAATAAAGAAGGTTCATTGTTTAGGGTTCTAATTTTGTAAATATTCAGTTGATATATATAAGAATGGGTCGGGGGTGTGAGATCCCCAACCCATCATATTTGCTTAACCCCTGTCAGGTCTGGGGGCGACCAATACGCCTAATCGAATACCCCCTCCTGAAGACAATTTTCGTCAGAGGCAGGATTTGAACCCTTGATCAAAGAGGACTTGCATCACCGAAGCGGATGCTCTACCAACTGACCTGAGAACGCGACACTCACCATATAATTATATATTGCATTAGGCTTCTTCTTACAATGAGTTAGTCTTGTACTCTGGTTAATTTATTTGAGATGACTTGAGCTGTATATAAAATTAACGAGAAATTTACCTACTCAGCACACAATTCTTTTGTATTTACATATCACACCCCTAAACTTTATTATTTACATGAATAGCGCCTTAAATCATTTTAGTTATTTAAACGTATGCATGAATAAGTGTGTTTTACATTTTAAAAAATAACAATAATATTAAAGATTTGAATGATATGTGTGTAAATAAGAAAACTTTAGATGTTCTAAAAAAAACCTAGATTGTCACATGGGCTATTTTTTTTGTAATTCTAAGGTTTTTAAAGTCTTACAAATCTATCTATTAGCCCGAGTTCTATAAAATTTGAAGCATTGTTTTGAAGGGACATTGGGGATAATTTGAGTATTTTTCTTAGGCTTTCATGAAAAATACTCAAATTAATATACTATATGACAAGCTTGCAACATAGTAAGTCACTTTGGGGGGATCCTTGCAAAAGAAATAACCATCTAGTCTAATAATTTTGTTCAAACCCCACCTAATCCTTAAATTTAAATATCTTACACTTAAGCTCCACCATTTACATTTATAACCCTCAAAATATTCATATCATACAGAAACTTTTCAAATTAAGCTTTTCATGCATGAGTATGTATCACATATGTGAGAAAAAGGAAGATTTACGAGCATACCGCTTAATTCCTATGTATTTATATTTATAACCACTAAGCTTCAAATTTTACACACATCTACTTACCTATGTATGAAAATATAAACGAGTTAGAATATGCAGCTTAGAAATATAAAATAGCTCAAAAATTAATTCATAATATTTTAACTCAATTTTAATTATAATAAAATTGATAATCATTTGGGATTTATTTATAATTTTTAGAGGTAATATTTTAAACTAAAATTTATAATTATTTGAGGCTTATTTTAAAATATATTTAAGACTAAGTAAACCATCAAAAGTGGTATTAAATCTTTACTATAATGAAAAATTGAAGGAATATTTATAAGGAATATTTACATATAGCTCACTTAATTCTTATGTATTTATATAAAATTTATTTATATATAAAAATGTGCATTTCAATTTTTAAAAGTTTAATAATGATATTTTTGATATGATATGAATGATTTGATGGTATAAATGTTAAAAAGTAAAATTCAAAAGTTTTTATGTAAATATATAGGAATTGGGTGGCATGTATGTAAATGCCACCACTATAATTGTCATTTGACCATCGGTGCATCTTAGGGCCCTTTGGGGCAGCTTATAAGTGCGGGCGGCGTTTTG
>NW_018165159.1:271404-274045 GCF_001263595.1 Phalaenopsis equestris
CCTACTCAGCACACAATTCTTTTGTATTTACATATTACACCCCTAAACTTTAATATTTACATGAATAACGCCTTAAATCATTTCAGTTATTTAAACATATGCATGAATAAGTGTATTTTACATTTTAAAAAATAACAATAATATTAAAGATTTGAATGATATGTGTGTAAATAAGAAAACTTTAGATGTTCTAAAAAAAACCTAGATTGTCACATGGGCTATTTTTTTTGTAATTCTAAGGTTTTTAAAGTCTTACAAATCTATCTATTAGCCCGAGTTCTATAAAATTTGAAGCATTGTTTTGAAGGGACATTGGGGATAATTTGAGTATAATTCTTAGGATTTCATGAAAATATACAAATTAATATACTATATGACAAGCTTGCAACATAATAAGTTACTTTGGGGATGATCCTTGCAAAAGAAATAACCATCTCGTCTAATAATTTTGTTCAAACCCCACCTAATTCCTTAAATTTAAATATCTTACACTTAAGCTCCACCTTTTACATTTATAACCCTCAAAATATTCATATCATAAAGAAACTTTTCAAATTAAGCTTTTCATGCATGAGTATGTATCACATATGTGAGAAAAAGGAAGATTTACATACATACCGCTTAATTCCTATGTATTTATATTTATAACAACTAGGCTTTAAATTTTACACACATCACTTTACCTATGTATGAAAATATAAATGATTTAGAATATGCAGCTGAGAAATATAAAAAAGCTCAAAAATTAATTCATAATATTTAAACTCAAATTTAATTATAATAAATTTGATAATCATTTGGGATTTATTTATAATTTTTAGAGGTAATATTTTAAACTAAATTTTATCATTATTTGAGACTTATTTTAAAATATATTTAAGACTATAAGTAAACCATCAAAATTGGTATTAAACCTTTATTATATTGCAAAATCGAAGGAAAGTTTATAAGGAATATTTAAATATACCTCAATTCTTATGTATTTATATAAAATTTATTTATGCATAAAAATGTGCATTTCAATTTTTAAAAGTTTAATAATGATATTTTTGATGTGATATGAATGATTTGATGGTGCAAATGTTAAAAAGTAAATTTCAAAAGTTTGATATGTAAATATATAGGAATTGGGTGGCATGTATG
This sequence comes from Phalaenopsis equestris, assembly GCF_001263595.1. Taxonomy (NCBI): domain Eukaryota; kingdom Viridiplantae; phylum Streptophyta; class Magnoliopsida; order Asparagales; family Orchidaceae; genus Phalaenopsis; species Phalaenopsis equestris. Next base: position 272,548 of record NW_018165159.1, read on the forward strand.
TAAATGCCACCATTTTATAATTGTCATTTGACCATCGGTGGATCTTAGCCGCTGGTTTCCATCAACGGTGAAATTTCGCAAGCCCTATAAATACACAAATTTGGAGTGCTTCTCTGTAAAGATGTCCATAAGCTTTCCGAGCTTCTGCTGCGTCCGGAGGTCGAGTCCGGCGAAGATGGCGTTAAGGTTCTCCTACATCACCCCCTCGCAACTGATCTCCTTGCGCCGGAGTGCGAAAGTGGCGATCGTCGACGTCCGGTAGAGTTCTCTCTGCTCCGATGCGATTTCGTTTACATTAAAGCTGTTGAGTTCCTTTTGTTTTTCTTACTTTTTTGATTGTGTTTTCGTCGGAAGAGATGAGGAGAGGAGCTACGACGCCCACATCGCTGGTTCGGAGATGCTACCGTATCTTTTGGGAGCTGTCCAGGGGAATGACGCCGTCGTTTTCCACTGCGCACTGAGCCAGGTTTGTCCGACTATTTAGGTTTTGATGTAAATCGTTTATCTGAATCATTAGGTTATCCTAGTTACTAGTGGCCAGCTTTATGGATCTTCTTTAGTCATTTTTTTTTTTAATTCGCAAACGAGTAGGATTTAACTCGAGCAGGTTTAGCAAATTTTGAGATAGCGGAATCTATTATATTATTGACTCACGAGAGTATTATCTTTCTGGAATCTTGTTGTATTCAATTATATTATTGATTATTTGTTTCTAGATTTAAGATTTTTGAGATGAAGGAATCTATTTTTCCTTGAATCTCTTAGGTATATCACAAAAAATTCGCATTATCGGCATAAATCTTGATGCATTATGAATGATAACCTGCAGAGTCAAATTGAAGATCGTCTAAGCTTCAATTTCAACAAATTTATGGTTAAATTAGACAACTGAACACTACAAATCTAATGAAATCTAAAGCGATTCAAACTGAGTTCCAATAAGCCCAAATAAAGCACCTGAAGTGTAATTGGAAGTTCTTAGAGCACTGATGGGAATGTCTAACGATCTCTGAATCTGACATTCTTATAGTCCGGTTGAGAAGTTCTGCGAGAGAAATTCAATGAATTAAATTTGATTTAATTTTAAAGGCACTTAAATGTTAAAAGAATGGTTTACGATCGATGCAATTAAGATAGATCATAAGATGGAGTGATTTGAGGTTTTGGCCAAATTTATAAACTAGAAATATGCACTCAATGTTCACATGTGAGGGAGAGCACAAGCTAAGAATTAAGTCTTATACTCATGATGAGAGCTTGAAGCTAAAGACCACCAGCAATCATTATTGAGCATCACTAACTGTTGTTGTTGCTTAACTATCCCCAAGTTATTGTTATCATCAGCCAAAAATCATGATTTTCATTGAACCATCTTCACTAGACTGCCACTACCTCTTAACCATCATCACAGCCCGCCGCTAGTCCATCATTGTCTAACCACCATCGTACCTTCTACACTTTAAAAAAAAAAAAAAAAAATCAAAAGTTTGTCTCAAAA
>NW_018165159.1:276771-283093 GCF_001263595.1 Phalaenopsis equestris
ATGTATATATATATATATGGTGACCTTATTTATGATCATAAATAAGCCAAACAACAAGTTCTTCTTTTATCAACTGAGTGTTTGGGGTAACGAGTGTTTGATTGGATTGACATTAAGTTGATCAATCTTGATATGGTAGAACTTGGACTAATCAGTATTTATTTGGATTGTCTTTGAGTCAATCGGCTTTAATCAAATCGATTTGTTGATCCTTAGGTTCATTTTGAGGCCAATGTGATGCAATCTGAGAAAAAATAGCATACATCCTGTTTCCAAAATGGAAGTTAATAATGATGTGTTGGGTGTAGTGTGTTGTTCATGAAATCCATTATATATTGATAAAACTATTTTTATGGGAAATTTACATACATAATACACAATTATTATGTATTTACATATCTAACTCTACAAAGTTTTATATTTACATTTATAATATTTTGGTGTCATAAACCTATATATGAAAAGATACAATTCACATTTTAAAAGTTAATAATGGTGATATTTTTGATTTGATGTTAAACTTTTGAGTGTTATGCATGTAAATATCAACTCTTAGGCGTTAGATATGTAAAAACATAAGAATTATGTGATACATATGTGAATACCCCTTAAATATATATTTTTACCATATTTTCATAAAAAAATGGGAATCTCATTGGGTTTACAGGTAAGAGGACCAGCTTGCGCAAGGATTTTCGCAGATTACTTATCAAAAGTGAATGAAAATGGTGGAATTAAAGAAGTCATGGTTTTGGAGAAAGGTTTTAATGGCTGGAAAGCTTCTGGCAGACCAATCTGCAGCTGCACTGACATCCCTTGCAAGGCTGAATCTGCATAGCCATCACTATTACTCTCACCTCCTCCATGCCTACAATAAAAGGTATGTATACTTAAAGGCTTTCTTTGAGATCACTTCTATTTTATTTAAAAATAAATAATAAATCAGCTTGATTTAAAATACACTCAAAACATTTGAAGTTATTTATACTCAACGTAATTTACTTCAACTAAAAATATAAACAAAATAAAATAAAATAAAAATAAAAATAAGAAAATTAATGTGATCCCAAATAACCCCCAAGTATATCATACTAGTGATGGATGTCGCGTCACTTGTGACTCGGTGGTTGACGAGTTTTGGCTTCTCCTTTGCGATCAAAGATTGAGCTTTGGTGTTGGTATGTTAATTGTTCTTAAAATTGCTCGAAAATTTTCGTTCTGCCGAACAAATTATTTATTATACAGAGAGTTCTTATCTACTTGAATGAGCATTTTGAGTTCCTAAAAGATTGAGGTGTGTAATTTGACATTGAATGGTATAATGTCATTGAGATTACTTTTTATTTGATTTTGTTTAGGAAGATTTACATGCACATACCACCCAATTCCTATGTATTTACATATCTGATGTCTAAATTTCAATTTTATGTCACCTTAGTTACACACAAAAATGTGTATTTCAAATTTTTTTTAAGTTAATTTAGCGGTATTTTTTGATGTGATATGAGAGATTTGGATAATATAAGTGTAAAAAAAAAGTATAGTTTAGGTGTTAAAAATGTAAATACATAAGAATTGGATTGTATTTATGTGAATGCCTCTTTTTTGTTTTAAATTTTTATTTGTGTTTTATTTTGGTTATGTTTTATTTACAATAAAATATATTTGGCATTTAAAATATAGTTATTTTTAAAATCACTCAAAATAATATTTAGATGTTTTCAATGTTTTAAAAATAATTAAATAATTGAAAAAACAACACACATGTGGTCTATTGGTAGAGCAGTCTCAGGGTGATTGAGGGCTCCTATAATAGCACCGCCAATTGTGGTCTATTGGTAGAGCAGTCTCAGGGTGATTGAGGGCTCCTATAATAGCTTTCAACCATTGAGTTCTTATTTTTTGTTTTTTTGGTAGGAATTAAGTTCAGTCATGCTTAAATGCTACACAAATTATTTATTAAACAACTCTTAAGTGAGGAATTTTGGCAAAATTGTGGATAGAGAAGATTTAAGTTGTTGTAGGGTTTAGAATTTATAATTAATAAATTAATAGATGTGATCAAATTTATAAAATTATTTATAGAACTTATATGAGAATTTAGATGCTCGTTTGAACTATTCGCTCATTTAAATACTAGTTAACTTGTCATAAAAAAATTAAGTACAAATCAAGTTCAAACATTATAGAATTTAAACAAGTCAAGCTTGAATAATATATGAGGGCTTGATATATGTTCAAGGAAAACACGAACAACTTATAATTATTCCATAAAAATTCGTACTATGATATACTCGGCGCGACTCAGTTCAATTACAACCCTATTCATGACACAGAAGCTACCCGCACGATACCACAAACGTGAGATCATAATCGGGTCAGTTCCCAAGTTTAAAATATAATAAATGAGGGCCCACATGCACAGCCATAAATTTTATCATAATTGGAGAGTTAAAGCATATCTTTTGGTGAATTTGTATTTTACCGCTCATTCATACTTAAAATAACATTAGTTAATTGAATATTGCTAGAAAAATAAGTATAATTAAATAAATTAAATGTATAATACAATTTACAGGTGTGATAATTTAATGTTATTACATAATAAAATTTGCATATCTTTCAAATCATTCTTACTTTTTACATATTTATCACAAGCTTTAATTTGCTTAGATAATTACTGGCAATTAATTGCCGTCATTCCTTAGAATTGAAAATTTACTAACCAATTAGCACCTAATCAACAATAAAAATCCAATATAACTACACGTAACCCAGCACTAAATAAGTAATTACTCAATCATTAGATTAACAAGAAATAATTAACTTCTAATTAACTAACAATAATATCCTCATAAGTGCAAAAAACTAGGAGCAAACGTAATCAATCAATGATCGTAGTACTTATTTTCTGTAATCTACTCTTTCCTTTTTATAATTACATACATAGCACCAGAAAGTTTGATATTTGCAAAACTAGCACTCATGCCATTTTCTTTTTTAACTATCGAACCAATACATTTATGCGTGCCACCATCAAAGCATTGTGAATTCGATATAAATGAAAAATGTGGGCTACACTTTTATAATGAATTTTGATACTTAGTGAAAATTGGATGAAAGAGAGACTACTTTTGTAAATAGCTAACTTTCTAGCAAAAAAATTACATTTTTTTTAATGAAATCCTTAAGGATAATTGAACTGCATGCAAAATGTTACATATTTTATATAGCAACCCTTAAAAATATTGAATATAACATTTTAATCCTCCAAAATTTCACTCAAAGCCTTCACTAGCGGGAAAAATAGAGTGGTTGTGATGAAAAGAAGCAGTTAAAAATGTTATATTATGTAGAACTGTACCCTGATAATCTCTTGCTCATAGTCCCTTCTTCCTCCCTCAAATCCCTGACTTATAAGAAATCAACTTCTCTGCTTTGCTGACTGAAAAAAATCAGAAGACACGAAGAAAAAGGTTACAAGAAAATGAACTTAAGATTAAATCAAAGAGAAAAAAATTGATTTATGTATTTACAAATTTGTTCAATTCAGCCACTAAATTTACTTAGAGATAAATGCAAGGAAAAGTTACATGCATACCGCACGATTCTTATGTATTTACATATCTGACGCCTAAAGTCCAATGTTTACACTTATTAACAACTTAGTTTTATAAACGTATACATGAACAGATGTGATTCAGTTTTAAAGGATAGTGATTCTGTTATTTTTGATATGATATTAAAGATTCGGTTGTTATGTGTGTAAATATAAAAGTTTTAAGTATTACATATGTAAATACCTAAGAATGGTGAGGCATGTATGTAAATGCCCCTAAATGCATGTATGACTAATCAAACAACACTTGCATGATACTTGCATGATCATATTTGGATCCGGATATCAAAACCAAATTTCTTTTTTTACTTTACATCAAGCTTTAAATAAAATTGCAAATATACCAGCATTTCGTGATCACCCATAATCTCTTCAGCAACATCTTTCACAAGCTTATCTGTACTGTTGGGTACCAGTGCAGCAAACACAGCTGGTCTTAATCCTGCATACAAGTCTCATAGTATCATTTCTGGGAAAATAAAGATCAATAAAAAAAAAAAAAAAGAGAGGGAGATTTACATATATACCCCTCAATTCATATGTATTTACATATCTAACACCTATACTTCAATTATTACATACATACCATACCACCTTATCTATGCATGGAAAAGTGTATTTCACCTTTAAAAGTTAAAATTGGTGGTATTTTCTATGTGATATGAAAGATTTGGGTGGTATAATTGTAAAATTGCTAAATTTAGGTGTTAGATATGTAAAGACAGAGAAATTAGGTGATATGTATGCAAATCTCCTCCCTTGGATATGTAAAGGGCTTGTTCATGTAAACCATTTTTTTTGTTATTGGGCATTTACAACATACCACCCAATTCCTATGTATTTACATATCCAATACCTATGCTTTTTTTTAAGATTTTATACCATAAAATCTTTCATATCACATAAAAATACCACCTTTTTAAATTTTAAAAAGTGAAATACACCTTTTCATGCATAGGTAAAGTGTATGTTTAAAAATTGAAGTTTGAGGGTTAGATATGTAAATACATAAGATTATGCGGTATATATTTAAATCTTCAAAAAAAAAAAAAGGTAGCCAATTTTCAGCTATATTTATAGGCATGTGAAAGCAAAAGGCCTAATTTCTACACAAGAACAATCCTATAAAGATGATGTTTTCATGTGCAACAAATTAAATGTTATAATCCACAAAAACACATGGATTCTAAATTGATGTTATGTTATGGGGGCATTTACAAACATACCACCATCCAATATGTATTTACATATCTAACACCTAAACTTTATTTTTTACATTTATACAACCCAAATCTTTCATACCACGTAAAAAAAGTGAAATACATCTTTTAATGCATGGGTAATTAGGTGCATGGCGTGTATGTAAAAATTGAAGTTTAGGTGTTAGGTATATAAATACACGAGACTTGAGTGGTATGCATGTAAATCTTTCTAAAAATCAACTCAGCGAACCGAAGAAAACAGAGGAATGTGCTGCAAATTTTTACCAATTTCTGGAAATGCATCAATAAACATCATCATCTCTTCCCCACTTAAACCAGACAGAAAGCAAATTCTAGGCACAGACTTTGCAACCTGCAAATTTGCAAATTAGCCCATAATAAACAATAAAGTATGACTAATACCATCTGAATTGCAAATCAAAATGATAAAAAACTTCCCCTAAAGCTTGATGCATAGATTTTATCAGTGAATAGGTTGTTTAAATAATAGAAATGAATTTAGAAAAGATTTTTTTAAAAAAAAAAAATTCTATGATTCTAAACACTAGAAACTAAAAAAAAAAGAAGTAAGAATGGGTTAAAGAAGACAATGATGAATTAGGAGATGCTTAGATGAAAAAAATGTTGTTTAATAGGTAAAAGTGATCTTAGGATAGTATGTAAGACTCTTAACAATCCGATTTAAAGTCGAGGTCGGGTCTGCTCAAACAGATATAGTGTGGTTCTCGTGGCTCGTTATATACAATTTTGAGCCGAGCTGGCTAGAAATCAAAACGAGTAGGGTTAAATTGAGTTATTTGGATATGTTTCAACTCGGGATCGGTGCTATCTAACTCAAAATTGAAACAAATTGGCTCAAATTGAGTTATTAGGATCCGTTCCAGCTCGAAATTTGTTCGTGACTAGTTATATTCAATTTTACTTAGCATTATATATATAATTTTTATAAATAAAAGATACTATAAGCTGATCTTGATTTAGTTCGAGGCGATTCATATATGGCTCAAAATCGGTTTGAAAAAATTTCGTTCCGAGCTAAAATTCAAACCAATTTTCGAGTGATTAACGAACTTCGAGCAAAATTCACAGCCCTAATAGTATGTATTGCATGGCAACATTCCACCAAAAACAAAGCTAAAGACAACAATATAAAAAGAAATTTGAAGCTGAATATCTTTATATACCTTCACAGCTTTTAAATCCACATGTTCAGTATGTATTGCATCCCAGATTGACTGATTCAGCATATCCTCAGTGCAAAGAATAATCTGTCAGACTTGGGATAATAAAGAACTTAGGATAGCAATAAATTTAGATAAATGTGCCAATGTAGGTGCTCTCCTTCATAATTTCGCATAATTGATTTAAACATTAGTCATCTTCAATATTTAATTCATTCCCTCTTTTAGATGTACATGGACTAGGTATATCACTTTAGTCCCAACATCTATAAAGTGTCAAATTAGTTCTCAAACTCTTT
>NW_018165159.1:283103-285936 GCF_001263595.1 Phalaenopsis equestris
GTATATATATATATATATATGTATATATATATATATATATATGTATATATATATATAGATAGATAGATAGATATATAGGGTTTCTTACTTTCGAAGAAATGTTAATAAATGGGTGAGTTACCTTCAGAAATTCACCATCCAGCTCTTTTAAGAATTTTTGCATCTGTAATTGCAAAAAAATCACAGTTAGAAGTGATTTTTGTCACCTAGACAAGCTAGTTGTCTGTCAAAAGAGGAATTAATTATTTTATACTGTACCAAGGGGATCCTATTTTATATTTATTTCCATAGATTAGTTATCATTTCCTTCCCTATTTTAGGCTTTACTATTTTATGTTATTTCCTTTATCTCCAAATAATTGATCTGATTTAATTATTGGAGATATTAGGTGAAATATCTTTCATTTTTATATTATTTCTTTTTATTATCTTTCCTATTCTAGGATCATGTAAGGATTATTTATATCCGCTTTCATATCAATAAAATTATCCTGAATGCCGCTTATATTCTGCATTATTCTGAATTTCATCAATCCCTCATTTACAAATCATGACATGAAAAAGGGTGTTCTACTTTAGTCCCTTTACCATACAAAATCAATGCCCGTTTAATCCATGAGGGCCAAATATAATACAATGTAACTGAAAATAAATCAGAAGCATAAGCACCTTACTGGTTTCTGCCAAGTCAAATCCCATCAGAAATAAAGCCTATCAAAAGAAACATTTGTTTGATATGCGAAACTATTAGAAGTAATATATATGTAAGAATGAATTGCAGAAAACTATTCATGCCTAAAAGAGTCATCATATAGTTTTATAATCATTATAGTAACTGCCACAACTTACTGGGGGACCAAATACTGGATCATCAGCATTTAATGGAACAAATTTAGGGTCCTCAACCAATTCGCTTGGAGCCCCTTTAAAAAGAAAAGATCCAATACTTTGAATTAAAAGGAAACAATAAAACATTAAAATGACGCAATATTGGGAAAAATTCCTCTACAAAGAATTTAAATAAGGTAAAATCATTGGTAGAGATGAACCAAATTACCATGAAGCATTGTTGTGTAACTTGAGCAATAGGATAAGTTTAGGTGTTAATGTAAATGCCCCAAAGTAGAAAATTGTTCACCAATGGAATATGATTTAATTAATTATATTCATACGTGCTCCAAATCACTCACCAAAAATAAAATCAATAGGATTCCTCTATAAATGAAGTGCCAATCATCGTAAATGCAGCTGAATGTATCCAACAAGTCTGCGATAACCATGCAGTTTATCCAGGTCAATAGAGTATAATGGCTCGTGCAGAATTTTAGTTGTACGCTCATGCTTAATGTAGCGTGATACGAATAACATGATAAAAGACATAATTAAACAGCATGTGAAAAATAAGAGAATTTGTGTTTCGAGTCTCCAATTCTAGTTTGGCTCCAGTTCTAGAATAGCCGTTATCTTTGTAGGATCGACCTCTATGCCCCCATGCTAAACAATTATCCTCAAAAGTTTCCTTGATGACACACCTAATACACATGCCAAAGGGTTTATTTTAAGACCATATATGGCTTGAGGCATTTTAAAACACTCTTCAAGTCAATAAAATGGTCTTCTCAACAACTTTTAACAACCACATCATTAATATAACATTCGACCTGTCGATATAACAAGTCATAAAAAATGTGTCATAACGTGTTGATAAGTTGCCCAAATTTCTTCAAACCCTAAATATAATTCATCATGCATGGATGATAGTTCATCTCAGAATAACTATAAGTCAAATAGCTTTTCACAGTAATAGGATCAACCTTTTTAATTTTCTTCTCTTATTTTGGATAGCTTTCCCAGCCATGATTTCCAACAGCAGCAACAACAGGCTGCAATGCTACAGGAAATCAGCCCCAGAAAGGATTTTTGAAGTTTCAACTTCAAGAAAAGTATCAAAAAACCTTCAATTGATTGAAGAGCTGAGCTGGTTGGGAGAAGAAAGGGAATGAAGAAGAAGAAGGATTTTGGAGAAGATTTTCCAGTAGCTTTTATTCCAGAAATCAATCCTTTAATAGATAATTACAAATGAGAAAAGATTTAATCCACTCCTAAAAAAACTCTACAAAAGAAGAAAATCCTATTTGTAATAACGAACTGATAAGTACAAATAGAAACCAAATTTATCCAAACAAATTCAAACTCATCTTTATTCTACCATAACATGAATGTTGATCTGATGCTTAAATCATGAAAAATTTTTCGTATACCAACTATCATTATTTAGCGACCAACATTTTATATTAATGTCTATTATCTCCTTCGGCCTAGATCTAGTGGTAGTGTCTTCTACTACAAAAATGGGTAATCCATAAAAAGATTTTTTTTTAAAATTTTCAATTGATCATAAATAAATAGAATTAGAGATAGAATTATAGCCGTTAAGATGGTGCTTGATACTAAGATTTTTAATATTATAAGTGATTATGCTCCTTAAGTAGGTTTAGATATAAGTTCTGAAGAAAAGCTCTGGAATAAACTTGAAGAATTAATACAAATGATACCTATTGAAGAAAAAAAAAATTTATTTGAGGAGATTCAAATGGACATCTTGGTAGAGTGACATAAGCTTTTAGAAATATTTATGGTGGCTATGATTTTGGAGATAGAATTATAGCTCTTAAGATTGTTATTGATACTAATATTTTTTAATATTATAAATACTTATGCTGCTCAAGTAGGTTTAAATATGGGTTCTAAAGAAAAATTCTGGAATGAACTACAAGAATTAATAAAAATAATACCTATTGAAGAAATAATTTTTATTGAAGGAGATTTAAAT
>NW_018165159.1:286036-286510 GCF_001263595.1 Phalaenopsis equestris
CTCATACTTAAACTGGGTTTTTAAGTGAAATAACTATTTTTAGGACTTAATTTCCATCAGACAAGCAGCTAGTGGCGCCTAGCGCCTTGAGTGTTAGACTAACACTGGAAGTTATACAGAAAAACCAATTATCCTAAACTGCTTGACATTAAGTAATTAAAAATATTTAAGAGTAAATCATGATATTTGAGTTTATAAAAGTATTACGTTGAAGCTTAATTGAAACACTAAATTAATTCCTTTGCTTTTTTGCTATGCATTTGATTGAATTATTCTACCTTGAGTATTTTATATCATTACTTTGTGTAGCAAAGTTAGAATAGATGCACTGAAGCACCTTGTGGGCATATTTTTTTAAATGTTAGGAGTATTATTGTTGTCAAGTAGTTACCTCAAAGTTTTTGGTGGATCCCATATAACTTAATCTATGGTTGATGGATAGATAATGTTCCATATTGGGCTTCATTAATTAGT
>NW_018165160.1:0-247 GCF_001263595.1 Phalaenopsis equestris
AAAAAAAAAAGAAAAAATCTTCTCTTATCCAAATAAACTTTAAAGGACATTAGCACAATAATAATGAGTATTTGAGAAGTGACAATCAATACAGGTTATTTAAGCAGAAATCCTTAGCCAGGATTCTTTTGATTACAATTGATGACGGCAATACGTAGTCAAACATCGACAGACTTTTAGCTAGTTGACTTTATTGCATAACTAAATTGCCAGAAAAGCAAATACAAGTCAAAGTTAGCATGGGATT
>NW_018165160.1:347-5640 GCF_001263595.1 Phalaenopsis equestris
TAGACCTCAACCAAAAGTGAGGTCAACAGATCTGTCCCAACTTTCCGGACCTAACCCAAGTTAGACTTGACCCAACCAAGGTTAAACCTGACCCAAGCCAGATTCAAACTAACCCGACCCAATCTTACCTGAGCCCGACCTAACTTAGCCCAAGTATGCTAACCAAAGTCGGCCCAAGCCAACTCAAGCCAACCTAAGCAAACCTAGGTTAGCCCTAGTCTAACCCATGTAAACCCCATCTGAGCTAAATTTTCAGCTGACCCGAGCTAGTAACCTTGTTTATCTCATCTCAATCCTAGCTTAAGTCTAATCTAAGTATAAATAAATATTATTTGTGTCATTTATATGTTATTTCATATTCTATATTATGTGTAGTTTTCAAATAAAAACACAAAAAAATACATAAAAGAAAAAAGAAGGATGAAAACCTCTTACAAGATGGTTTTTACCATAAACAAAATCAAATCTCAAAAATTAAAATCAACATTTAGATAAAATTTGACTTCTCAACATGGCTGACAAACGTAGGAACTTAAACACAAATTAAACATTGAACCTCACTATAACGTTTAAGAAAATCCCAAGATAAAAGAACAAGAACAAAACCTAGGTAGCTTGATCCTGAAATTATAGATGTGTAAGTTTAATAAATTTGACTCTGCTTTGCAACGGTGTCAAAGCTTGATTCATTATTGATGAAAAATAAATTGAAGCAATTAATGTTGGGATTTTACGCAAGTATATGTATGATTAAAGTATACGTATGGTTATCAAGTAATATAGGACTTTCATAGGACTTTCAGATTAAGCCCCAAATATCGATCCCACGAGGAAGGTGTAAACTCATAATGGAAATTGAAATCATGAAATTCACCACGATAAAGAAAATCTACTACACTAATTTCAAATGCTTAGGGTGCTATTAGAACTAAATTACCAACTTCTAGCGAAATTATAAAGCAAAGCTAAGCAATTACTACTAAATTATCTTTATATTTTTTTGATGAAGTTATCAAATATGAGAAAGCATCTTTCCCACTATAATGAGTTTTTGGTTAAATGAGAGAGGTAAATAGTTTGAATTTTTTTTGTGCCAAATAGGAGCAGTTTTAATTCTCTACCCTCAGTCAAGAGTGATAGAGAATCATTGGCTAAACTTAGGTTTAGTCCCTAAATTTGGGGTTAGGCTGGAAGAATACTGGCTCTCACTCCAGAGCTCTCACTTCCCTTCCCCTAAAGGATAACTCTCGCTTCAGTTCTTAAACAGTAAGAGCAAATTGGGGATTTTAGCTGTCACCATAAAATCTCTAATTCTTCGCCCAGTAATGTATAATTCCCTATTTATTAGCACCCAATTCCATGAACGAAACACTCATTCATGGAATCGAATGTGATTCTCACTTTGTTGTGGAACTCATACTCCATTTCCCGGATTGTATGTTTCACAACAGATTTTAACATTTCAACTGGTAACTCATACTCCATTTCCCGGATTGTATGTTTCACAACAAATTTTAACATTTGAACTGGCCAAATCGGAAAGTAAATTAAGAACGGGGTGAAAAATTCATCACAATTTATTTTATATTTTAAAATGGCACATCCAAATTATCTCTTCATTTCACTATATCTTAGAGTAGGGAGAAAGACAAAAAAGACAACTCAAAACTCATGAGGAAGACACAACAAAACACGAATTTCATAGATAAAAGAAAGTTTATACAACAATAATAAACAAACACCACTTATCTGTAACTCTTCCTCAAAGCAAATCCCTTGAAGCTCTTCTTGAGACTCTTTCTCTCTTTACAACTCTTAATTCTCTCTTAGAAGATGTAAGGAAGATAAAATCTCTCTCTCTCCCTCACCACCAAACTCAAAGAACTGACTCAAGACTTAACACACTACACAATATACACAATGGAATATTAGTGGAAAATGATAAGACACTAAGGTACTTGTTTTTTGGATCAATTTTCTAAATTGAGCATAATGTCGGTTTTCTAAGAGATGTGTCAAGTAAATCTTCAAAAAGGGTTCAGATTCATCGAATCTTCTAGAAATTTTCCCAACAACGACACTGGCACTAGTGGACTAGAATTAATTTGGAGCTCTCCTCGATATTATGGACTTCTTCCTTCATGTTGGCATGCTTGCAGCATCGACATCCATGCTAGCACCGTCAGCGTTGAGTATTTCTCTCAAAAACACCATTTTGACTCCAATTCCATCTTTTTTGCTTCATTTTTGCTCCAAGTGTTAAAAATCATCAACCTGTAATAAAATATTATAATATCTTCATTTAAAGTGCAATATCACCAAAAATGAGTATAAAATATAGGTCTAAAAATGCATATATTTTTGGTGTATCAAAGTCTCCCAAATTTAAATGTTACTTGTCCTCAAGTAACTACTTTACTACATAAAAATATGACTTACGGTAATGAGTTTTAACTTCTAAATTTCTATAATTTAGTCTACTAAATATCATGGCATAACTTAAGAGAAATTTAAAATAACTCAAGTTAATAATAAAGGTATAAGAATATCTAGCAGTCAAGTCTAAGATTTCTCATTCTCTATCCTTTTCAAGGAACTTAGAATATCCATATGAAAAAGCTTTAATATGGATATTCTAAGTTCCTTGAAAAGAATAGGATGAAATAAAACAATTAATACATAAAGAAAAAACTTACCTGTTGAAGGTTCTGATTTTGAAACTTAACTTAGAAATATTGTAGGTGCTAATATGAAAAACTGCAAGACCTAAAATATTAAATAGCACATAGTGTATAAATAAAAAATTTACTGAGAAAGAGTTAATTAAAAATAAATACAATAAAGTACTAAAAACAAACAATAGTACTAAAATAAATTTCAATTCAAAAACAGCTCTACAAACTGGTTCATAACACAACATTCAATACAAATCAAAGTATCACACTCTACAAACAAAACAATAACAACAACAAAGTGCAACAAACTATAAACTAAATAAAAGATCAGAACTGTGACTAAGCAGACATCTTCACACATCTTCTTCTTCTTCTTCTTCTTCTTCTTCTTCTTCTTCTTCTTCTTCTTCTTCTTCTTCTTCTTCTTCTTCTTCTTCTTCTTCTTCTTCTACATCAAAGTTCTGTTGCTGATAAGGGGTAAAGATAGGGTGACTAGGAAATTGTACTAAGTGGTCACCCCTCATTTATCAAACCATAGCATCATCATATGAAACATCATACTCATACTTTTGTCTTTTTAAATCATCATTATGCACATTCTTGGCCTCTAAATTCTTAATCCTATTCTCCATCCTTAAGATATCTCCCTGTTGGATCATCATCTGCTCCATAAGTTCCTGAAGAGTAGGGGTACTAGAAGTAGAAGGAATATCAATACTCCTACTTCTCGTTCTCCATCTAACAAGAGATTCATAGGTCTTAATATTTGCTGGTCCAATAGGTTTAAGAGGCTCAATCCTTTCCTCCTCATTTCTAAAATCAACTCTTGCTTGCTCACATAATGTGAAAATCAGGGCAGGGTGTCCTAACCCACCAGTCGTCTTACCCATAGCAATAGAACAAATGTTCTTATAGATAAAAGAGCCAACATCTATCCTGCTCATGTGTTGGATACAGAAGTTCAGGATGGTTCTATCCTTAGTAACTTTTCTATGGTGTTACGTAGGTATTATTCTGGCAGATATAAAGTAATGTCAGGCCTTGGATACTACATTTAACATAGAAGCAGGGAAGTTTACCTTAGGGTTGTTCTTCACCTTCCAAGCTCCTCTCTCATTAGTAAGAAATGAAATAACTTCATCCAAGGCCTCATTCATAGTAGAGAATGTGTTGTACTCACGGTGATATGCACTTTATAACTAATAAAATTTGTTGATCCTCCTTAACGTGAATTCAACCATTTTACCATGAATATAAACGTGGTCATTAGAAGTCTCCCTAAAGTTAGTATAAAGCTCCCTGACTATGCCAGTCACAACCTCGACTATAAAGTAATAGAAATTCTCCCATTGTCGAGCAATAATCAATCTCTCAACTACACCACCCGATTTGTTGAACGCTCGATCCTGAATTATTCTCTTTGTATTCAGTAGACTATTGTAATGAATGATGGATTTAAAGTTGACAAATCTTTGGTCATCATATTCAAATTTCCTCTTTCCTTTGCTCATCCTTAGTGCCATTGCAATTTTCAAGAAAAATGAAAAAATCCAAATAAATGCTGAAAAATTCAAAAAATCACAATGTGGAACGTTCTAAACTTAAATCTGTGAAGTAAGAGTTCTTCAGCAAAGGATTTTCTCAAAATATTCCCAAATATTTCAAAATTTTGGATCTCAGCATTGTAGGAGAAATCCTTTTGTGAAAATAAAAAATATTGACTTCAAAGTGTAACTATTGCTGAGAGAAGATGAAACATGAACTTCTTTTGTCTTATAATTCCCTTAAATACAAGTTTTCACAAGCCCTAGGGGTGTAAACCGAAGATTGAAGGTGATCGAAGGGGTAAAAATGGTGTTTGTACTGTGCAAATCTCGAAAATTAAAGGAATTTGGGGACTTTAGGGTCTCTGGCAGCGCCAGAGCCAAAAAATTTCAATTTTTTGCGTTTTTTCCTAAAAATTTCAATTTTTTGCCTTTTTGCAATTTCAGTTGTTTTGAATTCACTCCAACGTCTAATTAGTCTTTTTAAACAATAATATCATCCTTAATTAGTCCATAAACAAGTGCTTTTACAAACAACACAAAACCAACTTTTTTATATGAAATTCTAAGTTTTTATAAACATAGATTTTCAATCCCACTAACACATACATAAAGCATATCACACCATATACACCATATTTCAGCGTCGAAATCAAGCCACAACACCAGAACACTGAAAACTAAACTATACACACAATCAAATTGATATGAGTTTCAAAGCAAAGCAAATCCAACTTAAATACATTAAAAACACATAGAATTACTCCTCTTCATCTTCAGTATTGTCTCCTCCTCTAATATATACCATAGATTGGTGATGCACTGACCAAAAGAAAATAAGTTGAGATTTTCATACCTATTTTATACTGTTTTTAATGATATTGCACTTTAAAGAAATGTATTTTTGATGTTTTATTACAGGAATGATGAATTATGGTCATTGGAGCAAAAAGATGCAAAAAAGAGTGCATTCGGAGCAAAAAGGGCCAAAATGTGGAGATTTGAACTAGGCCGCCGACGACACCCTCGACCCCGCCGACGGTGAGTTTTTCCAGAGGCTACAAGATAAAAATC
>NW_018165160.1:6481-11872 GCF_001263595.1 Phalaenopsis equestris
AATGTTTTCTTATATATTGAATATCACAATTAAATCCTCCTTAGTATCATTAGTTATTTAATAGTTATTAAAATTATTTATTTATTTCAATTTCCTATTAGTGACAGATAAGAAAATTGAACTTCGTTGTTGTGATGAAAGTATTACTTTGCTAAAATCTTAGTTTGCATTTCTAAACCACTCCCTGTGGGATTGATATCTAGGACTCCATTAGAGCTCTATATTACTAAAGCAATATGTATACTTGCGTTAATAAGTGTGACTTTACAATTATTGAATATTTATTACGTTCATATTTATCTTGTGTTTTTAAGAATATATAAAGTTGTCGGTCATGCACATACAAATTATAGAATGGTCGATACGGGAATTGATCAGTTGAATTTTCATCAATCCATTCATTCTTCTAGAACATTTGTACCAAACCTGCTTAAATTCATCCCGTATGATCGAATTGTTCCTTCATCCTCCAATCTAAGTGATTAAAAATATCAGAAATATTTCCTATTGCATTAATGATGTTCTGAAGTTCACTTTTTGCCTTCTTTATTTTCTTCTCCAAAACTCGTGAACTTTCAACTGTGCAAGGCATTAAGGGTGTCGAAACATGTGATGATTGATCCAAGATAATGTCTAACGCTTCATTTTCATTCCAAATATAGTTTACATCAATAAGATCCATGGTCTTCAAGGGTCATAACACTTTCTCCCAACTTTCATATGGTAATTGAGATTAACTGCAAAGTAAGAAGATCGTAGAAGGATGCTCTAGTCCATATATAGGCCCATGAATTATCAAAACCAAAACAGATTTCACAATAATTAATCCCACATCAATGGGTTTTCCCATTTGAATACAATAATTTAAAATTGCACTTTCCTTTGTAACTTTACTAATTCTCATTATAGGGACTAATTTCGCAGAGATGAAGAAATGTCATTGTTTAGATATCAGATTTAGCAATAAAGCGGAAAAACTAACGCACCTGTTGTCTCTGATTTCCCAATTATCACTCTCATCCTTCAGAAATCTGGGATAAAATTCATATAATGACAGATCGACACACTTTCTATGATAAACATATCATTAATTTGAGGAGGAGAAAATAGTGCACCCTTACCTCAAACGAAGACAACTCCTTGGTTAATTCCATGTAGGTTAGCGTAAAATTCTCTTACTACTGGAACAACTACTGCAGTGGCAGTGTAGCATAGAACTCCCCAACGTCTCTGTACTATGATTTCCTCAATTTACGAACTTGGGTTATTAAACCCGCGATTGACAAAGTCTCTCTCCTTGATAAGGCTCTTCTTCATGATGAATTTGTCATATAATTTATGTGCATCAAAACTGATGAAATTTCTTCGATTGAAAATCTCATATCTTAAAGTGTTTTTGAAATTGGAAGCCATGGATTTCGAAATATGGAAGTCTCTGGTCGTCCAAAATGGTTTTCATGCATTTAAAAAGACTCTTAGCTGGTTATTTTGAAGCAAAATCCCGCCAAAGTCAGCCCAAAACTCCCCAAATTGCCAAAATCGCACTAGCCATTGTTGGCGCCCCCATTGGCGTCGTCAGCGCTAGAGCCAAATTTGTGTCCATTTTGTTTTTGGTTTAATTGATTTCCAATTTTTTGTCCAATACCAACATTTATCTTGATTTATGATATATAAGATTTTATAGGATTCTAAGGTGATATTAACTCCTAATACATTATAGTAATTATAAAACAAAATACTAAAAATAATTAATATATATATATATTGACTCCTATAAAGCGCTTGGTTTAACATCATCAGCCGACATACCAAATTTTATTTAGGATGACTAAACATCAAGATCACTTTAAATTGTGGCATGTGCCCTTCATAATAATGTTTAAATCGATACCCATTAACTTAAATATCTTTTCAGTCTTAGGATCCTCAATAACAACAGCTCTGTAACGATAGACTTTGATCACATTAAATGATCATCACCATCTAGACTTCAGTTTTCCTGAAAATAATCTCAATCTAGTATTATATAATAGAACTTTCTATCCATGTTCAAATTTCTTTCTTATAATCTTTTGAACATGCCATATTTTCATCTTCTCTTTATAGATCTTTGCATTATCATATGCTTCATTTATAATCTCTTCAAACTCATTGAGTTGTAATAATCTTTTCTCACCAGCATCTTTTAAATTAAAATTGAATTCTTTAATAGCCCAAAATGCTTTATGTTCCAACTCTACTAGTTATTGCCATGTTTTACCAAAAATAAGTTTATATGGGGACATTCCAATAGGAGTCTTATAGGTAGTTTTGTATGCCCATAATGCAGTATCTAATCTAACACACCAGTCCTATTTATCAGGTTTTACAGCTTTTTCTAAAATTTACCTTATTTCATAATTTGATATTTCTGTTATACCGCTAGTCTAGGGATGATAAGCAGTTGAGAATCTATACATGATATTATATTTTCTAATCAATTTCACGATCCTCTTATTCCTAAAATGGGATCCTCCATCAGTAATTATTGTTTTGTATGCCCATAATGCAGTATCTAATCTAACACACCAGTCCTATTTATCAGGATTTACAGCTTTTTCTAAAATTTACCTTATTTCATAATTTGATATTTCTGTTATACCGCTAGTCTAGGGATGATAAGCAGTTGAGAATCTATACATGATATTATATTTTCTAATCAATTTCACGATTCTCTTATTCCTAAAATGGGATCCTCCATCAGTAATAATCACTCTCAGCATTCTGATACACCAAAAATATATTCATTTTTAGACCTATATTTTATACTTATTTTTGTTGATATTTCATTTTAATGGAAGATATTTTTATGTTTTATTGCAGGTTGTTGATTTTGAGGACTTCGAGCAAAAATGATGAAATTTGGAGTCAAAATGGAGAAGTTAAAAAATTGGTCAAGGCCGACGGCGTCGTTTGATAGAGAAGAAGGAATTAAATAGATGGCCTATGACACCGACTGCGCCAGTGTCGGTGCAGAGCCTGTTTCTAGAAGATTTGAAGAATTTGGACGCTTTTTGAAGAGTTTTTGGATGCACCTACTGGAGAACTGGCCTAGGCTCTATTTAGGGCCGAAATTTGATTAGAAATCCCCTCCACCTTTGCACTATTTCAAATTCTTCCACTGATTTCAGTTTTCCTCTTCACACACCTACATTCCACGCCATTTCACACCATTTGTTAACCATTGTTTTTATATTTTTGAGTTTTTTTGATGAGTTTAATTGTGAATTCTTCTCTAAGAAGTGTTGGAGAGGAAGAGAAGTGAGAGCTTTCTTCTTCCTATATTTCCTAAGAGAGGCTACAAATGATTTGCTTTGAGAAAGAGTTTCAGATAAGTGTTGTTTGTTTATTATTGTTGTATGAACTTTCTTTTATATATGAAATTTGTGTTTTGTTGTATCTTTCTCATGAAGTTTGAGTAGTTTCCAACATCTTCCTACTCTAAGATATGGTAAAATGAAGAGATAATTTGGACGTGCTAATGTTAAAATCTAAAATAAAATGTGATATTTTTTCAACTCCGCTCTTAATTTACTTTTCGATCTGACCATTTGAATTATTAAAATATGTTGTGAAACATATGATCCAAGAAATGGAGTATGAGTTCTACAATAGAGTGTGAATAATATTTATGTCCATGAAGGAGTATTTCGTTCATGGAAGTAATAACAAATAAATAGGATAATATACTTTTTTGGGTGTAGAATTAGAGCTTTTTAGGGTGACAAACTAAAATCCTCAATTCAATCTTTTTGTTTAAAAACTAAAGTGAGAGTTAGCCTTCAGGGGGAGGGAAGTGGGAGCTTTGAAGTGGGAGCCAGTATCCTCGTGGCCTAGCCCTGGATTTAGGGATTAAACCTAAGATTAGTCAATGATTTTCTATAACACTGAATCAGGGTATTGAATTAAAATTGCTCCTATTTGGCACAATAGATATTTAAACCATTTATCTCATCTCATTTCACCAAAAACTCATTATAGTGGGAAAGATCTTTTTTCATATTAGAAAACTTTATCACATAAACATAGTTTAATAGCTATTAATTTTAAACCCTGATTTTAAATTCTGCTAGTGGTAAATATTTCTGTGAATTTCCTAACTTAAACATTCAAAATTAGTGACTGTAATTTCATTTGATTTCTGTGAATTTCTTAGTTAATTTATCATTTCAAATTTAAATATTCCCGTGGGATCGATATTTGGGACATAAACAGAAAGTTTTATATTACTTGATAACGATATGTATACTTGCTTAGAATCCTAATCTTAAGAGCTTAACGTTATTATTACTAAAATACCACATCAAGTTTTTGGCACCGTTATAAAGTGGTATAAAGCGGAGTCAACTTTATAAATTTTAGACAACTATATTCAACCGGGATCACATTCCATATCTTGTAAAAATAATTTTATTTAAAAATTTTGAAACACTTCGAGCATCACATTTAGGTACATCAATAGCTTCAATCTATTTGGATACATAATCAATAGCAATTAATATATATAAATTTTCAATTGAAGACATAAATGGTCTCATAAAATCTAATTCCCACACATAAAAAAATTTCAACTTCTAATGTGTAATTCATATGCATTTAATTTCTTCTAGAAATATTTCCTATTCGCTGACACTGATCACATGTTTTAATATATTCATTAACTTCTCTAAAAAGAGTAGGCCAATAAAATCCAACTTGTAAAATCTTATGTGCAGTTCTACTAATTACAAAATGTCCTCCAAATTCAGAATCATGACATCGTTGAATTATTTGTTCAGTTTCTTCATAAGGCATACATCTTCTAATGATCAAATCTTTACACTGTTTATATAAATATGGGTCATCCCAAAAATGAAATTTTGCATCATGAATAAATTTCTTTAATTGTTGATTCTTTATATTAAGTGGTTGAATATCACTTACAATATAATTTACTATATCAGCATACCACAATATATTCTTTTCATCAATACTATAAAATTGTTCATCAGGGAAAGTTTATAAAATTTCATTTCCAAAATCAGTTAATATTTCTTGTTCTAGTCTAGACAAATGATCAGTTATTTGACTATCAGTTCCTTTTCTATCTACTACCACAAAATCAAACTCTTGCAACAGAAGTATCCATCTAATTAACCTCAGTTTAGCATCTATCTTTTGCATCAAATATTTGATAGCAAAATGTTTTGTATGCATTATACATTTAGCTCTAAATAAGTAAGGTATAAACTTATCAAAAGTATAAACAATAGCTAGTAACTCTCTTTCAGTAGTGGTATAACTAATTTGAGCATCATTTAGAATTATACTAGCATAATATATTACTTTAAAAACTTTGTTGTGCCTTTGTCC
>NW_018165160.1:16789-35049 GCF_001263595.1 Phalaenopsis equestris
TATATATCTTCTCACTTATGAATTGCTCGAGTAGGCATTTTCGTACATACCAAACAATTCTTATTTATTTATATATCAAACAGTGAAGCCTCACTATTTATATGAATACAACTCAAATCTGCAGTATCACTCAAAAAATAACACTATCATTATACTTTTAAAAGTGATACACATTTTTGTGCATAGGTTTAGGGAACCGAAGTATTATAATCATAATCACCAAATGTTGGGTTTTGGAGCTGTAAATACATAAGAATTGTGTATTATGCATGTAAACTTTCACATCTATTAATTACTAATCGATACTAGAAAATACATGTTGTGTCATCAACAAAAATTTATGTTCACGCATGAATCTCGAAGCATTTTGACCTAGAAACTTGTCAAGTTGAAATTTAAAATCATTTGGGCCTCAATTTAAGTAAATTTATTGAAAATGAGAACATCTTGATAAGACGAACCCAAAGACAATGTAAGTGATTCATTCTGAGATAAAAGTAGTCTAGATCAAGCCATCGAAGCACAAATGGAAACTTTGGATTTTCAAATGACTAGTCAAATGAACTCCAGCATTGATTTATCTATAGCCAAGTTGAGCATCTCGATTAGAGGAATTAAATGAGCCTAAGATTGCTTAATTCAGAGGACATTAATGCACCCAAATTCTTGAAAACCCACTTATGATCAAAGGGATGCACATGGACCTTCTGACAAGGTTGCTAGGGAAGTTATGTACCAAAATATCAAAATGACCATCTCTCAACAATAAATAAGTCTACTTTCTTCACTTGAGCGGAGTTGGGGGTGGGGGGAATGGTAAAAGAAGAAAATGAGAAGTGAAATTCTAGATAATGTTCTAGAGAGAGGACGCTACCAATAACCACCGACCACAGTCACTGCCAGCCGTAGTTGACCTTTGCTCGCAATCTCAACCTTCAACCACCAACCAGTAGTTGTTAGTGACCACAAATCAAAAGTGTTGTAGAAAAACTAGTGAATTTTTTTGAATTTCTTGAAAATTGTATTTTTTAGCTGTATAAAAAAAGTGTAATTTTCTAGTGTAATATTTTACTTACATTTTTCCTATCGCGAGAGAAAGGCATATCCACGTACTTACAAACATACAGTAGATTCATTGACAAAGCCAATCTCCATAATTTTATCACTTTTAAATGTTTTTTCACGTAAAAAAACTTGTCTTATCCTATGTGTGTGTGGCTGATCTTTATACAACACTAAAAAACTCCTACCTCCGTGAATTTACTGGCACTTATTAGTTTAGCACAACCTTTGGGAAACAAGGTTTTGTTTATAGAAGTTTACATTTGTTCAATGACTAAAAAACGCATAACATGGCCTTATCGCTCTATTAATCACCATTCTAGGGTGTAGTCTCAAACTTCAAGAAGCCAAGTCTCTGCTTCAATTTCAAATGTTATAAATCACCTGACAAGTAAGGTGACCTCCTTTTCACCTCTTGATCATATAAGAAAAATAGGGCAATCTCAAAATGAGATCCCCTAATTTTTACGTCAGTCCTGACAACCTGCCGAACTGCAAATTTTAAAGGAGCAATTAGCTCAAAATCCTTTATTCATAGGTACACAATTAGCACTCCCTCCACACACTAAAGTTTCTAATCATGAAGCTGTCCTCATGGACACTGCTCTTGCTACACATCTATCTCGCATAGTCAAGTAGAAATAGTAAACCTCCAACATGTGTGGAGAACATAGCCTAACCTCGTGAAATTTGTGAAGAGTTTTAAAGTCTAGTACCAGAAGAGTTCCCTCTAAGGGATATAGTCAGTTATATACTTGACATATTTCTCAAGATTCTTCTCATTTGCATGAGATTTTCCTTGAACACCCTTTTCTAATAGAGTTCAGGCTTCAACGCATATTTGATTCTTATGATGGGATATCTAACTCATTTGAACGTTGTGATAATTATAGAACTATCATACACATATCAAGAGCTAATGATGTACTCTATAACATTTACAGTTTCATAAACATGTCTCAGTTATCATCCTCCAAATCTACATTCATTACATTTCTACTAAAATCATGATCTTACCAATGAAACATGCCATCAACTTAAGAAAGAAATGAGAAGGCTGAATTGGTAAGAATATTTGGATTCTTTCCAAAAAATAATTTGGCTTGTATAGATAATACACCCTATGCGGTTAACAAATTCAAGCATAGCAATAAGATAGGGATCAAATACCTTTCTCGAGTATGGATATAATCATATTTTCAAGAAAAATTACAGTCCATCTTGATCTATGTCCTAGCCTAAAAAAATTGCTAAATTTTTATAATAACTTATTTAGATCTTAGTCAACCCAGGGATGACTTTATTTGACTTTGTTCTTATAGGTTAATTCCATCAAATATCCTTTGTGGATTTCATTTGACTTTGTTTCCATAGAATAACATTGTCAAAAATATCCAATAGATAACCTGAGGCTACTTAAACTTCCTTAATGAACTTCATTTGACTTTGTATGCCCATGTTAATGTTATTAAATATCTTAGATAGATAACCAAGGATTGGTTTAATATCCTTGGTGGATTTTGTTTAACTTTACTTTTATCGGTTGATGTAGTCAAGCAACTCTAATAGAAAACCTAGGATTGGTATAACATACTTAGTTGATTTCATTCAACTTTCCTTATATAGATTAATGTCATCGAACATATCAGATCGATAACCTAGGATGAGTCTCACACTTTTGGTTATTATTTTTCTTACTTTATCTACAAAACTTATAGTCATTGAACATCTCTGGGAGAGTCTATGACAATTCTAATAGTTCTGATGAATTTCATTTAACTTTATCCACATAGGTTAATCTCGTCAAACATCTCTGATAGAACCTAGGTTCAATCTAACAACTTTATAATATTTCATTCCACTTTGCCTACATAAATTAATGTCATTAATCATTTACCATAGAAAACCTAGGATAGGTCCAACAACTTTCTGGATTTCACTTAAATTCTCATATACAAATGACTACAATTTGGTCAAACATCCTTTGAATATTTCACATGGTTTCTTATATATAAAAGCCCTCATATTGGTCAAAATCTTTATGGATTTATGATGGCTTCTTATGTATAAATGTTCTCAAATCAATCAAACATTCTTAATTTTTTTCTTATGTTATGTTCTTTACAAATTAATGATAAAAAGTGGCCTCTTATATGTCAAAGACCTTGGTGGATTTTTTATATCATCTTCTAGATACTTTATCATAAATAGGCCAAACATAATTAGTGGATTTATCATTTTACTTTTTATGCAAATATTATCTTTAATAGGTAAAATATTTTTGGAAAATTTCTTTTGACCTCTTTCATATGGGTTAATGACACCAAGTAAATCTCTGATAAATAACTTTAGATTGGTCTAACAGTCTTAGTGGCAGACTTAGTCAAAAATAAGGTACAATCAAAAGAAAAAAGATCTTCCTTGGAGATCAAGAACTAAGCTATCTAAATATGTTATTCATCCTCATCAATATTGGAAGGTACTATCTATATTTAGCTTTCAATTTCATCTTTGGATAAGAAAGAAAGGCATTTAGATGCCTGGCTAAGAGATACAACCTCAATGTCAACCCCAACCCTACAATGCATTATAAAAAAACCCTTTTTAGATGCTTTAATTGAATTTTTTTTCTACATACTATTTCTCTAACTTCTTATTCTCTTCTTAAAGAGTCAAATTATTTACTTCAAAAAGCTTTCAAGCTCTTGGTACTCTTATTAAGATTGGCTAATGTCTCCACCAGATTCTTTCAAGTGTTCTCTTTCTTTCATTGTTGACCTCATTTTTCTCACATGTGGCTCGCACTAATGTTACTCTTTGCTCCCGTGTAGCCACAATGAACAAAGGCAAAAACATGACCCTTTTGATATGGCTTGACCATGACAATTTTGGGTGTGACCATGCCCAGATTCTTCTCGGCGTAGTCATGACTGATCTGGGTGTGACTATGTCCAATAGTATCTCAGCGTGGTTATGTTTTTCCTAGGCATGACCATGCCTAGGCATCATGGAGTGATCACTTCATATGATCACTCACAATGTCAAACCAATGATTTGTGGCCTTCATCCACATATCCAAACATGAATCATCATGCTATTTTACCGACAGTGATCCATGGCTCTTCCAACCATCAGATTCAATTGATAACCCACCACCAAATAAAACAGTGACAGAGGGCTCTACCACTTCTTTCCCAACCTATAAATAGGCTATCTTTGATTTTCTCTTAGATAATTTCATTCGCAAACAAATGCAAGAATCTCATAAATTCTCTGAGGAAGAAGAAGGAAGAATTTCCATGGCAAAACTTTTCCCTTCTTGTTAGCCTCCTCTTTAAAGCGTCTCATGTTTTTGTTTTTTTAATTTATGATTTTTTTTTTATTTAAGTCTAGTTATACTTGGCCATCCCATTTAAATGCCTTGGATTAGGCTTGGGGTTGGGCTCAACTCAGGTTGATCTAACCCACTTAGGCTCAAGCTAACCTAGTAATAAGGCCAAACCTCGCCTCCCTCACCCCTACCCCTGATTAATTTTAACACTAATCCAAAGCCTAGCCAATACCCTAACCTAACCTACCCAAGCCCAAACCTAAAAGATAACCTAACCTAAACTAAACCAAACCAAAACCCTAACCAAACATAAGCATAACCCAAACCTAAAACCTAACCTAAACCTAACCTAAACCTAACCCGAACCTAAACCATAACCTAAACCTAGCCCAAACCAAAACCCAAATCGAAACTAATCCCAGGTCCAACTTGTTGCCAACCTAAACCTAGGTCCAACTTGAACCAACCCAAATCAGGCTTGAGCCAATCAAGGTCCAAACTGACCAAACCCAGATTCAACTTGACCCAACTCGGGCCCGACCCAATCTAACTCGAGCCTGACGTAATTTAGCCCAAGTACACCAACCTAAGTCAGCCCAAATCGATCCAAGCCAACCCAAGAAAACTAGGTTAGCCCTAGTCCAACCCAAGCAAACCCCATCTAAGCTCAATTTTCAATTGATCTGAGCTAGTAACCTTGTTCATCTCAGCTCGATCCTAACCCAAGTATAATCTTGGGCTATATAAATATTATTTGTTTCATTTGTATGTTATTTCATATTCTATTTTATGTGTAGTTTTCAAATAAAAAAACAAAAAGAAAATACATAAAATAAAAAAGAAGGATGAAAACCTCTTACAAGATGGTTTTTACGACAAACAAAATAAAATCTCAGAAATTAAAATCAACACTTAGATAAAATTTGATTTCTCAGCATGAATGACAAACCTAAGAACTGAAACATAAATTAAACACTAAACCTCACTATAATGTTTAAGAAAGCACGAAGATAAAAGAACAAGAATAAAACCTAGGTAGATCTAACATGAAACTTAGGTTAGTCAACTTAGACATCAAATTGAGTACCATACACTAACCCCAAGTTAGTCTGAGTAAATAAGCCTAGGTAAATTTATGCTAAGGACTAGGATATACAAAAAGACAAAATTTCCCCTTGAGCCTAGAGGAAATACCTTAGAATGAAGTAGCCCATGGTTAATGATGAAGGTATTTAAGACTGCTTCAATACTACAAATCCTCCATGCTACAACATTTAGAAGGATTCCTGGTTATGGGGCTGGTTATAGTCAATGGATACTAACGTTCTCAAGATGATGGATTGCCTTGAGCATCTTGACTAGGGATGTTATTCCCAAAGTCTAAGTTTATCCACCCCTTGGAATTCCTTATAAATTCTAAGGTTTTACTTCTCATTTAGAAATCTTTCTTCCATGAGTCTATCCTTAGCTTCAGGATTTAAATAACTTATGTTAGTCAAAATCAAGTATCTTTGATTCATCTTCACTTGATCAATTCAAATTATATCATCCTTTCAAAACTCTTCAGCCATCAATCTTTTGGTATAGGCTCCCTTCATTTGATAGTCAAATCCCTTCGTTCAAGCTTTTCACATGGCACTCTGTTATCAGATTGTAAGTCCCATTTCTGTGAGCTTAGTTCTTCCAATTTGGATCCTCACTTATCTTTAACCACTCAAATCGTGAAAGTCTAATCTCTGAAAATTTGACAAATTGCTTTAATTGAGATTTTTTGTTTGGGATCATGGTTCTAAATATGTAATTAACTATGCAGGCTTCCCCTTGTGGGAAGCGAGACACCAAAATTAAAATAAACCTTATCTTACACTAATAAGGTAAAGGGAAAAAATGGTTCCATAGACTGACGAAGCCATTCATCATCTAGCTGATAAGAAACATTTCTTAAGATAATATTTTATTTCTTTGGGAAGATATATTTCTCTGTAGAATGTCGTGCCCGTTTATCTAAATAAAAATATTCCAAAAAATTATATGGTTTGTGGAGATATACAAAAATTCCTCATAAAGGATTTTTTCTAGCAACTCGTTTGAAAAGATTGTTCTCTAAGGTCAGAGGCACTTAAGAAAAATAAAATTGTAATTAAAATAACATGTATATTTTTAAACATTTTAAAAAATTAAAATAATAAAAAAATCACAAAAATACAAATTATTTCAAAATGTCACCAAATTTTACTTGATTAAGGATGGTACCATTAAAATATTTCCCTAAATTTTAAAAGACCCAAAAATGTGTTTTGAATACTTAAAACTATCTTTCAATGTATTTATAATTTTTAATTAAAATAATAAGAATAAAATAAAATAAAAAACTGAAAAATACAGAACTGAGTTTGTTGAACTCCTTAAGTTCAGATACACTTAAGAAAAATAAAATTGAAGTAAAAAAAAGTTCATTTTTTGGGTATTTTTAAATAAAAAAAAATTAAAATAATAACTAAAAATTGGAAAAGTGCAAAATGATGTAAAATCACACCTAATAAAAGATGGTACCTTTAAAATCATTTTTATAAATTTTAAAAAATCCAAAATGTATTTTTAAACACTTAAAATTGTTTTTTTAAGATTTTGTAAATTATCCACCAAAATAGTTCTGATAAATACAATATAAATGAGAAATATATATAATCAATTTCTCTGGCTTCCTTGAAGTCGGAGGAGTCAATGAAAATAAAACTTGAATTTTTTTAAATTACAACATATTATTTATTTATTTATTCATCAAAACCAATACAAAAATCATAAAAAATTAAATATAATTCAAAAAATCATAAAAATTGGCCTAAGTAGCCCTCTGACCTTGGGTAATAACCCATAATTTTCCAAAGGACAGAAAACTTAAATTGAATAATTAAATTAATTAACCTTGAATTCAGAATTTTTTTATTAATATAATTCCAGAAAATAAAATAATGATAAGAAAAATATGATGTCTCCTCTCATGTCGTGATAAACCTCTAGGTTAGAGGTCAGCCAAGTTTCATAATTATATAATTAGAAATGAGATATTTATGGGATATAAACCCTAAGGGTAAGAATATAATTTTTGAAACTCATGACTTAACCCCAATTCAATTAATATTTAGGATAAAACAGTAGGAGGGGATATTAAATTAGGATGATTGAACTTGCTAAAGTGATTGAAACATAAGGGTAGGTAGGTAGTAACCCATTCACCCAATTTTCATAAAAAAGAACATAATGGTAATTATCTAAATTGTTTGATATAGAAAGATGTGTAATTATTTGGTTGATCCAACAATGAGGGAATGTCAATAAAAGATTGATAAATTCATCCCTCAATCAATATTGGAGCTAAACATAATCTTTGAATCAAGATCAACTACACTTTACAAATCTTTTCAAAATTATAAGATTACCCCTAAAAGCCTTTTGGTGTTTGTTGGTAAATCAAGATGACAATACTTGAGGAATGATTTACGGATAAGATTTAAACCATAATAATATCTTTGAGAAACTAAAAGTCCAAACCCAATTGAAAAGATAAGGATATAAAATTCTTTAATACATTATAATCATACATTTAAGGTTTTCCAATGATGTCAAGAAATTAATTAACTCTCATTACCTATAGTTTAAGCAAGATATAATACACTAAGTATAATCTAAAGCATAATAATACAATTCCTAATTCAACTTGGGTCGATTAACTCTACAACATAAGTAGACATCAAGAGGCTAGGAGGCTAAATGAACTTAGAATAGTCTGATAGATTCTAAAGTCATTTAGAATCACGCTCTAAACTCCTTTATAAGCTTTCAGACATTCAACAGGACATTCAAGCTTATCATGATCTCTTAAGAGTAATCCTCCCTAAAACCATAACAATCAAGCATAATATAACAAATGAATTCCTTAAGGATCCACCAAGATATGGCTCGGGACCCGATAATTCATAAAGTAATATAAAATACCATAAAAGTACTTATACTATAGCAACTGCCCAATGCTCAAGGGTATGGGGCTTAGATAAAGTGTCTAAACCCTTGTGAGCAATATGAGATATTTGGTTTGGCCACATATGGATCATTAGACTAGTGTAAGGCTGAGGTTCAAGTTGTAAGGGCGATGACGACATTTCTTATGTGTGCTAAATGAAGGATACGGAGTGGGAATTTAGAATAGTATCTCCTACCCCAAGGATCCTTCAAGAAAGAGATACGACTGATGATATTGTTCACTAACACTTTGTAAGAATTTATAGCTTTATATTCTTAGGTTGTCAGCATTTTCAGTCTGATTAGGATGATTAGCTCGTGGACAATATGAAATTTTCCAAATACATCTAAAATATGATTTTCTCAAAATATCACCACCTTTAACTGCTAAAAAAAATAATTATATGTATGAAAAAGTAAAAAAAAATTAAATCAAAATTATGAAAGTCCACTGGTTAATCATCTCGATTAGGCTAGAACATGCCCTACTGAGATTGTTTGGTCGGTAAATGTTGTCCAAGGTCGGAAGCTCACCACCCAACTCTGAGCCCACACCTTTCTAAAGTTTTATAATTGACCTGATATTTCATATGTGGTCATGGGTTTTGTTTTTCTTGCTCGTGATTTCCTACAATTTGTTTTCTTTGTACTGGGTTTTCATGCTTTCCTTTTTTTTTCATCACAATTTACTTAAAATTCATCCTAATATACTATGCTACTAACCATGCAGTGGTAGTAGAGGCCCAGGTACGTTCAATTATTTATTTACAACGAATTTCTTTTCTACATCATTTCCTTTTCTATCCCTTGCTTATATAATTGCAAGACCTTTAGGATAAAAAATAGTAGTTAGTTTACCTAGGGTGGATCACTACAAAATCCGAACATATACTTTTAATTAATTGGATTATCAATAATTAAAGAAAAAACATAAGACATTAAATACTAAACCTGTAGCAGCTATCAACAATGAGCTCGAAGCAAGCTAAAGCAGACTGGGGGATGACAATCTGCAACAGCAAAGTAAGTCTACATCAGCTAAACCATTCCTTATAAACAAAAAAATAATTCATAGGATTTTGAGTAACTTCGTCTAGCATGACATAAATCTTCACTTTATCTTTAGGCTCCTGCACAATCATATTGAGCGGTAGAAGTCCTAACTTGATTTTACGTTCTGAGGTTGTCATTCAGTACAACATAATCCCTCCTATCTTTCTAGGTTGTTTACATGATCATGATCATGCAAACGTAAGCTCAACATAATAAAATTGGCAGGATAAATCATTAAATAACATCTTTTCAAAATTGAAGCCGAACAGTAGGATAGCTTGGAAGTCATTGATGTTTTCCTTTAGGTCCATGGAATCTCCCACCTTTCATTCTCTTGGATTCCTAAAAAAAATTGTTCCTATTTTGACTCGTTCCCTTTTAACTTTTTTGCGTCCATCCTTGTAAACTTAAAATTTGAAATTCTTGAAAATAGTACCACTATTCTTAATTGAGAGTATTCTTAGGTGACTTCAGTCCTCTAAGATGTGATTAACTATAGGGTCTTGCCTCTATAGAGAACTTAAGAACCTAGGTAATATAAACTATAATTATTTTCTTATATTGGATAGGGGAATTTGTTGGCCATATAAAAAAAATGGTTTCACCAACCTACCAATGATTTATTTAAATAAATTCTTTAGTTTATTTAATTGAGCCTCACTAGTAAGTAATGTGTCTTTCAAATGATGTGTCTACCCTCCCGAATAAATGCATTGTTTGGTAGTGTTGTGCTTGTTGAATTCAAACTATCAAATATATGGGACCTTGTTTGTCCTACCTTTCTAAAATTAAAGTCTTATCATCAAAATATATATATATATATATATATATACATATATCACTTATTAAATTTATTAACGACCAACAAAGGTAACGCTGAAAGTGCACTTTAAAGGGTTCAACTTAAGATTATATTGTCGTAATCGTTCAAAAATAATCCTTAAATCATACAAATAGTAATCCATTTCTTTTCTCTTAATGACCAAGTCATCAACGTAGCACTCAACTTGGTTGTGGAAGACGTCATAGCAAATTCTTGTCATGGCTCATTAATAGGTTGCTCCTATATTCTTTAATTTAAATGACATTACTGTGTAGCAAAAAATCCCAATCGTATTCCTGAAAGTTGTAAGCATTACATATTTCAGGGCCATCATAATTTGGTTGTATCTGGATCATCCATCCATGAAAGAGAAATTCTCATATTACTACGCGATGTCCACCATTAGCTCTGGTATGGTAGTGGAAACTCATCTTTTGGACATGCTTTGTTTACCTCCATGAAGTTGACACACCCTCAGATTTGTCTAGTTTTCTTCTTAACTGGCATGACCTTAACTAACCATGTAGGGTATTGTGTAGGGTATTGCTCCACAAAGTTAGCGTCTATTAATTTATTCACCTCGACAATGACTTGTCCTCTATTTTGAGGCGCATTACTGCAGAAGCTTTTTTTTACTAGAGTCATACTCCGATTCACTCCAAGTCCATGAACTACGACTTCCAAAGACAATCCTGACATTTCATCTTAGTTCCAAACAAAGCAATCTTTGAATATGACAACAACTTGACTAACTTCATAGACTCCTCATCGTTGAGTAGAGAACTTATAAAAGTGGGTCTGGGCTAATTCTCAGTCATAAGGTTAACCTTTTTTAATTCATCAACCATTAACTTGATTTCTTCTTTGAATTTTGGCAAAGCATCACCTATTGAGGGGTCCTTGGACTCATCTTCGATGTCGAAGGAGTCTTCTTCTAAGCTGTCAGTACCGACCATACAAAATTTTGAATCATCAGCTGGTCCCATTATATGAAATCTGACACCTTCATTGGAGTTGGGGGTTCTACCTTTAGTGTTCCATAACTTCTTAAAGAGGTGTAGTCTCCCCTTTATCATTTGTTTCAGCAAATGTCCCTGTTGAATGAACTTTTGAATATAAGGAGAGTAGTAATGGTAATTCCATTAATTCATTATAAATACTTTCTTCCAAATTTAATTGGGTTTCTAAATTAGAAGAAGGAGAAGCATGGTGGAACTTGTTTGGTGTCATGCTCGCACCATGGACTTTCTTGACCTATATACTCTTGATTTTATGAGAGTGAATTTGAGTTAAGGTCATTGTCTGCACATAGTGGTTGATTTGATTGTACATTGACTTATATTTTTTTTTTCACTTCATCCTCTGCTGAGATATCAAAATGTGGCTTCTTCTGGCTTACATTTGTTGCATCTTTCTCAACTTATCCTCTTCGGAGCTTCCCTGTAAGTCAATGTTGATAGTTGGAATCTTTTGTTCAACAATCTTGTTAGTTCTTCCTTTCCCGCATCCTCGGCCTTGATCTCCGATGCGTGGGCTAGAAGAAATTCCATTATATCGTTGCAAAGGAGTGGTGGGAGATCGTTGAATTGGAGCTCGATGGTCCTATTCTTGAGATCCTTTAAAGCCTTCAATCTTATTCAACATTCCATCCCTAGAAAAGATGGTCTTCTTTAGAGTAACGTAGTAGACAGCATCTTTGTGGATTCCTATTTTGTGTATTACGATGGTTAAAAATCCCCTTTTAAACAATGCTTCTGTCCTTCTTTATAATATTTAAAACATTGGTGTAGTGATAACAGAATCATATTATGCTCGTGAATCCACAGTCGAACAAGCAAGGTGTTTAATTTAGTGAAATAAAGAGATAATTTGGATGTGCAAATGTTAAAATATAAAAAAAATTGTGATGGTTTTTCAACTCCGCTCTTAATTTACTTTTCAAACTGGACAATTGAATTGTTAAAATATGTTGTGAAACATATGATCCGGGAAATGGAGTATGAGTTCTATAACAAAGTGAGAATCTTATGATTCATAGCTTTCTAAAGTATTGGATGCGACCATATTAAATCATTCTAATCGATAGCGCAGTGTCCAAAAATGAAAAATGAGGTTATTAGAGCAAAAAAAAATTGCTGAATATATATTAATTTGTAGGTCCAAATAAACTAAAAAAATCATTTATAATTTCAAGTGAAATTTTCATTCGATTAATTTATATTAACGTTTATTTTTTTCTTTATATTGCATAATTACTTCAAAGTTTTTGAATTTTGTTGCAATTTAATTGTATTAAAACAAGCTACACTGTTTTACATTTTCGCCCAACTCATTTTGGGCATAACTGACTAAATAGCTCCATTTGAGCATTTTTGTTTCGATTTAGGGAAGCGCTGGCTCGAAATTGGATATGATTAGCCAGAGTTCATTTTCTAGCTTAGCTTGAAATGGAAGCCATCAAAGAGCAAGTAAAAAAAGAAAGCACAAAAAACATGGAAGGAGATCATAACAGAGCTAAAGATCTTACATTGATTTTTTGAATGATTTAACAGTCCTTTCACGACATGAGCACTCATTTCAGCAAAATGAAAAAATAAAATAGAAAAACTCTTGCTCACCAAATAATTAAAAGAAATGATAACATAATTTTTTTTTATATTTACTTTCTTTTTTTCTTATGTTCATTCACTATCATTTGCTGCAACTTTATGAGAGGCTTCTACCGAAGGCGGCATCGCGTTGTCATTGACAACCACTTCCGCGAGACCAACTTCTCCTTTCATCTTTTTTTCTGCAATTTGTCTTTTGGTTGATTTGTAGTATATGGCATGCAACAGTAACTGGGTTATGGAAAACAGCAGGCCCAAACTATTCGGAATCTGTATAACAAAAAATAAAAATATTTATAATAAGTTTTTAAGAAAAATTCGGAAGGCTTGCAATATTATGTCATGGAAACTTAATTGAAGTCAAATTACTTTATATAGAGACCAGATACTTGTATGAGTAATAGTTTTTTAATATAATTATCTTTTCAAGCAATCTATAAATATTAAACTACAAAAAATAAATGCTATTTGCAGTTATATCTGAATCAGGTATACTTTTAATCGCACAACATAATTATGGCTAGACTTTAGAGAAAGATGCTACTAAATAAGAATGTTGCCTGTATGTTGTTTGTCGTAACATAGGTCCTTGACAGAGCATAATAGTACTTGTATTAGGTGCGTTGAGTTTGTAAGTTCGTTTTACTATGAAATTTATATGCTCCATTAATTGGATTCTATTATATTCCTATTCAGTAATTTTTTTTTTTCATTGTAAGAGTTGTGGATTGTCATTTTTTTTATTTTCAATGCTTCATTTAAAAAAACAACCTTTTATATAAGGAATTTATGAATTCTATTTTTTATCCATGATATTAATAAACAATTAATAACAAGATTTTTTTTTTCTTTTTAAAAAACATTTCAAATTTTTTTTTTATTTAATTCATTAAGCTGATTTATACAAATATGATATTTAATAATTTTTTTTTTCTTTTTTTGTGTGATACTATCTCTATGTACTTATATTTATGCTGGTGTGCATATGTGTGTATGTTCGAACTATTGATTTGACCCCATAATGCTCAAAGACTAACATACAAAAAGAATAATTAAGTATATATTTAATTTCATATTCAGAAGAAAAAGTTGAGATCGAAAAGCTTTATTACCGTAATATAAATATCAAAGCGAATGAGGGCATAGGTAGTCCAGCAAAGTCCATTAAAGAATGATGCAACAGATATGGAGAGTGGCATGTATTCCACACTCTTTGTTTGTATCACCATTTTCTGCACCGTATCAAATAAAATAACATATTAAAAACTTAAGCAAATAAATACAAATACAATTTAAACACACAAGACTAGTTTCGCATACCATAACAGAGAGCGGTGCGAGATACATCATGATGCAAAAAATGACACATAGGATACCAACGATGAGGGAGCGGCGATCATGTGTGTGGAAGCATGTCAGAACCACGACAACTACGATGGCAACAAAGGTCAAGTCTCCAAGGAAGAGCAATAATGCCTTAGTCCGCTTTGTCCCAGTAGAGAATACAAGGTAGAGGATGACATAACAAACTTCAATTAAGGTTCCAACACTATTGATGGAAAGAACAAGCGTGCTATTTGGGTGCACAAGGGGTAACCCAAAGACCATCCATAGCATGCAATTTAGAAGTGTGGCTGCATATGGTATAACTGAGAATTCCTCCACAGATTTATTCTTCCATATCCTGATAAATATTGGCCTAAACCGCCAAACAAGAATAACATTAACTTTAATTAATCTATTCAATTGTATCTGCTCATTACTTACATCAAAAAAATAATTTTTAAATTAATTTAAATTAAAAAAAAATCAATAAAAAACTGAAAAATATTTCATTCGAAGTTCATTCAGAATACTTAAATTGTTTTTCATATTAAAATGAAGTACTTCAAACTTTTCTAATTCCAAATTCATAAAAGTAGGGGATGCCCTGACTTACAATGGGGATAAGAAGAGGCCTAATGCGATAACGTTGCCAGCGATTCCAACGACAGTCCGAATTAGATCCACAGAAACCATGACTCTATATATTACAAGAACTGAATTAAATAAAAAATGAGTGTAAGAGAGCGAGGGAGAGAGCTATATGAACTGAAGATGAAGAGAAGGGAAGGCAGATTTATATAGGATGGATGGAATTTCAAGGTTGCAGATAACGACAACTGCCGACTGATCATGAGCTGGTCTATATTACAAGAACTGAATTAAATAAAAAATGAGTGTGAGAGAGCGAAAGAAAGAGAGAGAGAGAGCTATATGAACTGAAGATGAAGAGAAGGGAATGCATATTTATATAGCATGGATGGAATTTAAAATTGCAGTAATGACAACTGCCGACTGATTATGAGATGGTCGACCTATGAAGAAGAGTTTGGAAAAACAATTCTTCCATGATGTTCACGTACAGTAATGGTTACAATTTACATAAAGTAATTTTGCCAATTTGAACATTTCAATCGTCATATTTTGATAGTTTGTCGGACAATTTAAACTAGTAATTACATAGAATTCTTGCAGTGTTTAGTTTTGCTAGGTCTTTAGAGGCGGAGAAGCACGAATGAGTTTGAATTGATTGCTATATTTTATATTTGAAAGGAAAATTTAGTTTATTTTTAAAATTTATTTTACAATTATTAAATAACTTGTTAAATCCGTTATATTTACGAAATGAAATGCTTGTTGAAAGCTAAATAAACAAATGGGCTGAATAATGAGCTCGGTTTCAACCAAATCTTGGATGACGGGCACCAAACTGTCAATTAGAATAGTTCGTAAAATATTAAAACAGCACTTGCTTAACCTGGATTTCTTCCTTCTCTTCTTATCATCTTCGGTGTTGAATCCAGATCTATCAATTGCACCCCAACAATAAAGCTTAGAATAGGAGAGAGAGAGAGAGAGAGAATGGAATGCACCGCGGCTTGCTCGTTTGGGACAAAACTAGTGTATTTCCAGACTTTTTTTTATCATTCTTATATAATCGAATATTTTTGATATATGAGAGCAAAAGTTCCTCTTTGTAGAAATGACTTTCCAATTTATAGGCATGGGAGTATAATGTGAATAATTACACGATTGCCCTTACTTTTAGTTAGGTGTTACATGAAATTTTTTACATATAGAAAACAAATGAGTCTATAATTTGGCTTCCCAATCATTCGGTAGGCAAGGAACTGTCATCCTTATGTGGGTTTACTACATTTGGGCGACTCCGTTGATTTGTGACAATCGATTACCTTAGCGGTCCTTCGGTCGTCTAGACTTTGCTTGATCATCCAAACTTCATTTGGTTGTCTGGAGTCTGTAGGTAGGGTTTCTCAGTCTAAATGTCAATTGTTGAGCTTTGGATAGAAAACTCATGTTGCTAGGGTTGAATTAGGTTATAAGGCATAGGGTGAATTATCAAACTTTGACAGGTAGCTTTCCCTTTTAACAAGAGATCCGTCTGGAAGGCTTGATGAATGTTCAAAGATGAGATCCTTTGACCTTCTAAAGAATCATGGACTCTTGCAAGGAGTTGTGTGATATTTAGACAAGAGTAGGA
Source organism: Phalaenopsis equestris (assembly GCF_001263595.1). Lineage (NCBI taxonomy): Eukaryota > Viridiplantae > Streptophyta > Magnoliopsida > Asparagales > Orchidaceae > Phalaenopsis > Phalaenopsis equestris. Next base: position 33,232 of record NW_018165160.1, read on the forward strand.
TTGGTTCTTTCAATTAGTTAGTTACCAACGTTGACTCATATGACCTTCATTTTGGTGGCTCAAATCCTGTTTTGAGGGAGCAGTAGTTGGTCAACATTACCCTTTGGTTTACTACTGATGTGGTTCATAGTTTCTTTGAAGACTTATTCTTGATTGTACTTTTTTGTCTTGTAGTCCGTTAAACTTCCTCGAGATTTGTGTCGATATGTTTTGACATACATATTTAGTTTTTTGATACTCTTGCTTTTTGAAAGTTGTGTTGTAATAAGAACAAGAATATTTATTTCAAAAAATTGATTCATTTATTTTGTATTCAGTACATCAATAATTGAACTCCCTAGATTTTTTGTATCAACGGTCATTTATAAACATGACACAGTTGGTACCTTCATTGTCCTCATTGTTTGATAGTGTGTTGTTCGGTTAGCTGGCTTTTGAAGGATATTCAAATTAAATAACAGGAAGACTCTGGAAGACTGCATTATCAAGGAAGTCCTAGTGAAAGCCTTTGGAGAATCTGTGTCTTGAGTCCTCTGAGAGATAGAGCTCAAGTGGAGGAAGCGAATGGAGGGAGACAATCGGCCTGAGATTTGAAGACCGAAACAAAAAAAAATTGAGTGAAGGGAGCAGACTCGAGGGTGCGAAAAAACACAAGGTAATAAAGAGGATGGTGGATAGAGGTCAGGATGAAGGTGTGCAGAGACTTAAGCAACTTTCATATTAGAAACAACAAATGGAAAATTCTAGTGATGAGGTAGTGTCATCTGACTCACTAAAGCTTCTTTGATAAAAGGATAGAGGTCAACCATTTAATGCCTGATTCCTATGCCTACTATGGCTAGCACTCATCTGGATGTCCAACCTACCTATGGAAAAACCAGAGCCTCACTGCCCCCTGATCAAAGGTAAATTCATCATCTAAGCCTTGGCATTTTTTCATTTTGGCCAAATTGCTTCCTACCACAAATATCAAGGAAGTAACAAAGGAAAGTGCAATCCTCAACTACTGTATTCAGACAGAAAGACCTATTAACGTGGGGGCACTTATTTATAGATCTATCATTAAAGTTGGACTAATTGGATCTATGATTGGGCTTGGACAGCCTTCTATTATTTTTTTACTTCGTAGTCAAGCCCAGGTCCCTTGTCAAATTTGGGAAAAGATACTTCTTCCTTGGAAACTCATGAACCAGTCTATCTTGATGTGTGAAAATATCAATCTTTATGTGTGTCGGCACTATTTTTGGTGTGGGGTTTGCCCGTAAGAAGCTGTCGGTCATCGAAATTGAAACCCCATTGCCCGCTTCGGAAGGACGTTTTTTTTTAAAAAAAATTTATTTTTGAAAAAGATGAAGTCAAACTGACCGCATAATTTTCATAGTTTAGATGTAAGAGCGTTTTACCTCAAATCCTATATCTATCCCGAAGGATGAACACAAGAATTGAGGGTGAGGCTCGATCAAATAAACTATAGAAAGTTATGACATCCGTTTGGTCTGCGAAACCAATGTATTAGCTGACAAATTCCCCTATTTAATATAAATAATTAAATAGGGTTTATATTATGCTTGGTTCGGGAAAAGCTTCCTATAAGGGCAAGCCCCTATAGTTAATTATATCTTAGATAACTGAAGTTACCTAAGAATACTCTCGATAAAAATCAAGAAAAAATATCTTCAAGGAGTTCAAATGGTAAGGACATTTCAAAGATATCAGACTAAGAAGTGTGAAGGGGGATTGATTCAAATTTGAAACATTTTGTTTTGGAGTCCAAAGGAGGAAACACTAGAGAATGTCACAGATCCGAAGGAGAACTTC
>NW_018165160.1:41399-48721 GCF_001263595.1 Phalaenopsis equestris
TTCAAGTTGAGTAAAGAGAAGAGTTTTGAATTTCTAATGGTGAGGGTACCTTTTCTATTTTTCTAAGACTAGTCAATAGGAAAGTCCTATGGCTAGACCTAGGCTACTAAAGAAGTTTCTAGACCTCAACCAAAAGTGAGGTCAACAATGTGGCACATGGAGGAAGTTCTTATATGGATCAGTCTTCACGCTTTTCCACATCATCACTAGCTCGTTGTGCAGATTGTTTGACTAGTATCTTAGAATAAATCAAGAATATAAAGAAGGAGATGTCAGTGATTCGTAATAGGATTAGTAACATTACTTATCGGTTCGATCATCTGGATTGATAGATGAAACAATAGTTAGATCATGCTACTGTAATCCATGATGCACAGGTCCTGATGTACAAGAGGAATTGTTAGATCAAGGAAGATTCAGAGGACTTTCCAAACTATCTTTTCTACAACTTGTACTTGCATCATTTGCTTGGAGATATTATAAAGGTGGACAGTGAGGTTGATGACAATATGTGGTGGATTCTTTTAGTAGCTTTTTTATGTGCTTGTCGCTTTGACGTGTGTTTGAAATTAGTGACTCTACTGTGTGCTTGTAGGCTTTCTAATATTTTGAATGTTTCTATGCTTAGTAGTCTTAAGTGAATTTAAAAATTGAGTTTTAAAGGTTTTGAGTAACTTATATTTTTTTTGGTATGGGAATTAGATTTATATTTAAATATAAGTGATTGTTGGTCTTTGTGAAAATTAGATGTTGGAAAATGTTTAAAAATGTTAAATATGGCTTACTAGGGTACGTAGTGCCTTGGTGCATAGTGCTCGTTGTTAAAATTTGATTAAAAAAAGATGAAATACAAAATATGGGCAATGGCGCCTAGGCGCCATAAACTCGAGAACTTGGCTCCTAAGCGCCGGTTCAGTTGAACCGCCAAATCTGGGTTAAGTACCCATTTTTTGCTCAAACAGTCACCTTCTTCCTCCTGGTTTTTGTGAAATAGAGTTAGGGGCTTTCCTAGGGCTTCTTAAATCTTGGGTTTTGGGGTGATTTCTTAACTTGAAAACTTTAGATTTGATTTCCTCAAGGTAAGAGCTTCACTTTAATGCAAAAATTTTTTATTTAACCATGGATTCTTATCACATTAGTCATGTGTCGAACTTTTTTATTTTTTGAAAGAAATGAGTGATGAATCCATGGTAGAAAAATTCTTATCTTAAAAAATTTTTGTTGGGAGTTTAAGAATATTGTTTGGAATTTATGTGAAATTTTTTAGAATTTTTTTACAGATTATGGCTCCAAAAACTAAGAGAAGAAAAGGAAGACTTGAGTTTAATTCTAGAAAGTTTTCCAATATTAAGGCTCAGGACAGATACAACGATCTTGTTACTCATAGAAAGTTATATCAACAGAGGGCTTTCTTCAATCTTGGGGGAGCGGTTGAAAGCTTAATTATAACTCGATATTGGGATAATTTCTGTTACTTAACCACGGTAGCAGTAATTTTTATTATCCAAAAATTTTAAGTCAATTTCTCTGAAGCCCTGATGACAAGTTTATGTTCGAGGAAGAAGAGTGGAGTTTACACCTGAGATCTTCAATGCTCTGTACCAGTTGCCTAATATTGTGAACTATGATTACTCTTCATTTGAGCGTACGGAATCGTAGTTGGATGAGGTTTCTGACTACCAGAAAAGGAGTTTGGAAAGTTAAGAATGATCATATGGTAAACTTCCTTGCCTCAAAGCTAAATGCACCCTCCAAGGCATGACACTATTTTATTTCTACACGACTTCTTCCTTCAAATCATCTTAGTAAAGTTACAAAGAGAGAGTATCCTTAAATTTCTACATTCAACAAATGAAGAATATAAGTATTGGATCTTTAATTTATAAAAATATTTGTTCTAGATATGGAACCACTGGAGGCTTAGGCTATCTTGCCATAATTTTTACTTTATATAAGCAATCAGGAGTAGGATTTGAGAAATGGGAAGAAAACAACCTTTGAAGCCTACCAGTAGATTTATTGTTAGTGCTTACAAGAAGCATTCTGTGTTGGGCTTTTGGAGCTAGTTTTTCATATGCTCCTTCCACTTCTAGAGCTTCTAGTTCTCGTACATCTACTAAAGACAAAGTCACTTTAGAAGATTTATATGGGTAAATGCAAGAGTTACAAGATGACTTTGTTGTTGTACAAGGATAGATGTATGACCAGATGACCCACGTGTAGCATTTTGATGAATATTTTCAGAGGGAAATAAATTTTGGAAGTAGAGATTATGAATCCATGTTGCAAATGATGAGAGATCACAATTTGATTGGAGAGTAGACTTCAGCTCAATTTTCCCCATTTTTCTGAGTATACACCATTCACTTATCTGAAGGATATGGAGCAAGATGAGGAAGAGACTGAGGATGAGGCTGACTGAGATGAAGGAGAGGATTAGTATTATTGTTTTGTTTATTTATATGTATTTATTTATGTTGTTAGATGTTCTAAACTATTTGGTGTAGTAATTGTTGTTGTGGATTTGTCATTGTTTGTTGCTTATATTGCTTGTTGTCTGTGTTACTGCACTACTGATTATTTTATTATACTACTGTTGTTATGTATGTTTGTTATGTTTAAAAAACTCTTGTACTTAGCAATATTTTTTTTTATATACATGTAAATTAATTTCTACTGTTGTTGTATACCTTCTTCCAGTACTTACATACTTTCCTGTTAAACCCTTTTTACAAAAATAGCTTTTAAAATTTTCTCCCTGCTTTTATATTTTCAGTTATAAATGTTTTGACCTATTAAGAAAAATTTAAGTTTTGGGAGGGATAAAAAACTTTTAAAAAACATAATTTTATTTGTCCTTAAGAAACTATATTTACAGAAAATATCTTTTTAAAAGTAATATGGAGCATGTGGTGTTATTTTTAGAGAACTATAATTTTTTTTTATTCTATGGATGTTGTGGTAGACTTAAGTAAATTTTTGGTGATAAAGGTTAGTTCTAAGAATTATGATCTTAAGTAAAAGAGAATAGAGATATGATTTTACTATTTAAAGTTAAAAAGAAATTGTATTTTTGAAATATTCAGGATCATAGAACTATACTTTTAAGAACTGAGACTCTATAAAAAATCATTTTTGAAATAATACAAATTATCAAAGTAAAGAAATATGATGAGTTTTTAAATTTAAGAGGAGGATGGTGAAGTTCAAAATCTTTAAAGGTTGATCAGATATAGTAATCATCATTGAGACAAAGAAAAGAAATGATTGAAAGTAGTCCTGAAAGTAAAAAAGTGAAGAAAAAGACAAAAAGAAAAAGAGAAAGAAAGAAAACAAAAGTATATGTGAATGTCAGGAGAAACTTGAGAGGATGCTAATTAAAAATTAGCTGCACTTGAATCATTTTAAGGAAAGAGACTTTATTACATTTCTGAGCTTTTATTTTCTTACAATATTAGTTTACCTTTATTAGTAAAGTTCTCTAAATATCTATCTATTATTTTTCTGAGACTCCTATGTTTTTCAAACTATAATTAATTTTTCAAATGAATAGAAAAAGTAGAATTCCTAGACTTAATTACAAAATAATCTTATGCCTTATTTCTAGCCTAAATTACAAAGATTTTTCTAAATTCATTACTACTAAATAAATAGGAGAAAACTATAGAGGTCTTTAATGAAACCTTCTATCACATATTAAAATATTTTATTTTTCAGAAGAAATAAGTTACTTGAGGACAAGTAACAATTAAGTTTGAGGGATTTTGACATGCCTAAAATATATTATTTTTACTTGAACATTTATTGTTATTTTGATGATAATGCGCTTTAATTAAAGATATTTTTAATGTTTTTGGTTGTATATACATTAAATTGAGCAAATGGAGCAAATGGAATAAAAATGGAACAAATTAGAGTCAAATGAAGAAAAAAGGCCAATGTTGATATGGTGCCTAAGCGCCATAGGCGATTATCTAGAAGATCCATTAAACATGGACGAACTTTGAAGAGTTGTTTGAAGAAACTCTTAGGGATTTTGAGAGATCTATTTAAAGAGACTTATGAAGATTCAAATGAGACACTTTTGGAGAAGAAAAAAGGATTCTTTTGTAGAGAAGTGGATACTTCCTAGAGAGGAGAAGCTTGGAGGAGAAGAGGAGAAATGAGCAATATATTTTTTTACTACAGTTCTAAGTAAGTTTTGAGTGGAATTGTAAGGAGAGTAAGTGATTCAAAGGATTTAGAAGGATGACTTGGGAAGGAGTTCAAAGATAAGTTGTGCACTTTATTTATTTTTACTTAGTCTTGTCTTGTAAACTTTAATTTATAAATAAATCCATGTGTTGTTATTTCTTCGACATGAGATCTGACTAGTTTCCTTTGACTTTCTTCATGTAATGATGAACAATTATGTGTAGGAATTAATAGTGTTGTACAAGCTTTTAAATTTTTATAAATTATGATGATTCAAACTCTATGCTTAATTTACTTATCGATCTGGCTAATTGATTTATTAAAACATGTTGTTAAACATAGTGACTCAAAATTTGCTATGTTCCAACATTGTAAGAATCACATTTAGCCTCATGGATGAGAATGTAGTCTCTGAAGTTAAGTTCAAATAAATAGGGAAGTAAGATTTGATGGGCGTAGAATTGGAGATTTTAAGAGTGAAAGACTAGAATCCCTAATTTGGTCCACTTGTTTGGAAACTAAAGCAAAATGTTAGTCCTCAAGTGAGGGGAAGTGAGAACTCTAGAGTGAGAACTAGTATCTTCCCATCCTAAGCCAATGCTCTATATGCACTCGAGAGATAATAAAGAATAGAATTGTTTCTATTTGTCACAATACCTTAATTATATTTAAAATTATTGTCCTACACTAATTATAAACTCAATGTAAGGAGAAGGATGTTTTATATAAATTTGAACTCTTCATATATTGTTAGTTTAGAGTAGTGGTAACTTTACATTTTAAAACCTTTTTAGATTATCTTGCATTTACATTTTGCATTTTATTAGCATACATAGTGTTCATTTTAATTCCATAGGATTAGATATTACAAGAAAGCTTGCAATCATTTTCTATATAAGTTTACTACAATTAAAGGAAGATTTTATTAAAGTCAATTTTATAAGAGTCTTATCTATCTCTGTGGGATCAATATTGAGGTTTTTAAAGAAAATTCTATATTACTTGAAACAATATGTATACTTGCGTAGTACATCTAATGTGTAAACCATTTTTATCATCTTTATATAATATTTAATTTTGCATACTAGCCATTGAATATAAATTGGGTCAAGCTTTTGGCCATATTTCCGAACGTAAATGCTTGTGTAATTGCCGGTCAGGTCACAAATCACCACACAAACACCACCAGACAGGACACTGACACCATATAAACACCAAAACCTCCAGACCAACACCAACACACACTCGCACTACAAGACACCAATACATCCTCCACTCCACCACCACCACCACTTCCACACACCAAAAACTCCACATAAATAGAATCACACACTAACCATCACCTCCAGAGATGATAAAGAATAGAATTACTCCTATTTGACACAATATCTTATTTATAATTAAAATTATTTACCTGCGCTAATTATAAACTCATTGCAAGGGGAATGATGTTTTATACAAATTTGAACTCTTCATACATTGTTAGTTTAGAGTTAGAGTAGTGGTAACTTTACATTTAAAAACCTTTTTAGATTATCTTGCATTTACATTTTGCATTTTCTTAGCATACTTAGCGTTCCTTTTAATTCTATATGATTAGATATTACACAAAAACTTGCAATCAGTTCCAATATAAGTTTACTACAATTAAATGAAGGTTTAATTAAAGTCAATTTTATATGAGTTTTGTCTATCTCTATGGGATCGATACTGGGGTTTCTAAAGAAAATTCTATATTACATGAAATGATGTGTATACTTGCGTAGTATCTCTAGTGTGTAATGTATTTTTATCATCTTTATATAATATTTAATTTTACACACTAGCTTCTGAATATAAATTTTGTCAAGCTTTTGACTATATTTCCGAACGTAAGTAATTATGTAATTGACGGTCATGTCACAAATCACCACACAGACACCACCAGACATGACACATACATCATACAAACACTAAAACCTCCACACCAACACTAACACACACTCGCACTTCAAGACACCAATACATCCTCCACACCATCACCACCACTTCCACAAACCAACAACTCCACATAAACAGAACCACACACTAACCATCACCTCCACAACCTCACACCAACAACTCCACATAAACACGACCACTTCCACACACCAACAACACACCTCCACACAAATTGGGAGAGCTGGAGAAGAAGGCCAAAGCAACATTAAGAAATCAAATGGCATAGCAACAAGCTCACCCATATTTAACATTTATTTTATGAGTTTTATCATAGCATGCACAACAACTGAAATATTGCTATTAACAAGCACAACACTGTCATTCATCCATTTATCAATATCAACCCATATTTAAAATATACACAATATATGAAACATTATTATTAACAAATTTAGTGCCATCTTTTATCTATTTTCAAATTCACACTAAAATTTCTAGTTTCTTGTTGAAATTCTAACCCATATTCAACACATAAACATCACCTGAAATGTTGCTATTAACACTTCTAGTACCAACTTTCATTCATTATTCAAATTCCCATTGAAATATCAAAATTCATGAAAAAATCCCATAATTTTCCTTAACAAATCCAGCTCCAAAAACCAAACAAGGAGAAGCTACCATGAAAGTGTGTTTCAAGAGCTATGTATGTAATTGTTCCAAAAGAGAAAGAAAGTGCAAACCACAAAGCATACACAACAATGACATCGAGAAGTATTGCATAGGGTGTTAGGTATGTAATTTTCCTAATAAAAACAAAACAAACAGATCAAATCCACAAACCAAACAGACCACATACATGACACCGGAAGCGTTGCAAACAACAAATCAAGCACAAAATCCAAAGTTCACTGCAAAGCACCAATCCGAACAACAATGCTTACCGTAAAGCACCAATCGCAAATCACAAAGCTTCAAAAGCATAAACCAAATCCATCATGGATGCAACATGAAGCATCAAAATCATCAACCAAGTATATCAAACTAAAAACCACCAAACTAAGCAAACAAAAAAATTAGGGAGAGGAAACTAACAACTATAATTCGCAAGAGGTGAAGAACAGAAATAAGAAATAGAAAAGGGAATACCACACAGAGCCCATAATGTGCAAAACCACCAAACAGAGCAAAAGAAGAGAGTGGAGAGG
>NW_018165160.1:48731-80294 GCF_001263595.1 Phalaenopsis equestris
GGGAAAGAGAGGATAGAAAGCTCACCGCAATAACCACTAACTGAAGAAAGGGAACCACCACACAGAGTAGAAAGTGCACAGAACCACCAAATCAAGCGAAAGAAATGCGAGGGGAAGGAGAAGTATGTAAGGGTCACTAGAACAACCATTCGCAACCAACAAAAAACAACAAAAAATACCGCCTAACCACCGGAGCCACGGATCCAAGGGAGAGAGGAACATAGGGCAGAAAAATTGCGGGGAGCGGTGTCGAGAGAGAGAAGAAACGTGAGAGAGGGAGACCGGGGCTGCGGGGTAAAAAGCAAACGAAGAAATGTGAGCCATGGGATCAAACCTGTGGCCATGTTTTACTCAATATTATCACAAATGCTGCCACACAGTTTTTCCAAACGACAAAATTCAAGTTTTAAAATCACGCATTGCACAAAAAACTGCCCCAAACTAACCCTATATTGTATAGGAACATGTTTTTTTTATCATTTTCTTGCCTTTGATTTGATATATCAAACGTTAAATTTAATTTCAAATTAAAAATATTGGAAATATTATTAAAAAATTCAATGTGCTTTGACACATTTTATTGCTAGATCTTAAAGTAATTGTTTGTATTCACTTCTTGTTCAATGTGATTAACAACTATATTTGAGTGTGTTGTAGCTGGATAGAGATTAAATTGCCTGACATTATTTTTTCTTGAATATCCTTTGATGCATCCTTTAGATTTAAGATCTATTGTGGGAGATGATAAATCTCGTTGGGAGGGCATTGGTCTAAATTTGTGAGTCCATAAAGAATATAACTTATTATAAATAATTTAAATCTTATTTCTTTCAATATTATATAAATAAGAGCTATCAAAATAATATTGCCTTGATATCGCTTTTATGCTTGAAATATTGTGATCACTATTTTTTGTCTTACTAATAATATATACTAAAAAAAATATAATTGTACATCATTCTTCAAGGCCAATGTCTCTATAATATATCAGAATTGTGAGATTTAATTGTATATTTTAACTATATGTCGTAGATTGACTGAAACCGTTTCAATGTTCATGAATTTATATGTTTTCGATCTTTCTAAATGTGAATAATCCTATGATATATATATTTTTTTATGGCTAGATCATATAACTGCTGTTTGGTTAAGAAAAAAAATAGGTATATTATTGAAATTATTATCATCAGTTTTGGATGGCTGAAAAATAAGAAAGTGACAATTTATATCTTGTTGAAATTATGTATGGTGAGGGCGGACGAGTCTCCATCTGTTTGAATTTTTTTAAAACTTGAAATATTTCTGAAAATTCAGAAAATAGGGCCTGCGGAATGTGCAGTTTACGTTACGCTGACGGAATAAGTCGCAGCTACGTTTAAAAAATCCAGAACCAATACTTTAAATTAGGATGTAATAGTCCAAATGGGTTAAATATGCGGATAAAGCAGTTAGCCACACTCGATGCCTTCGCCGTTACGCACAACTTATGGACTATTTATAACACAAGTATCTTCGTAACTTTTATGTATTATTTTATGAATAATATTTATTTATTAAAAAAAGAAGTGCACGTCGGCCCTACAAAATTGAAAAGGCTGCGAGCATAGCAGTGTTCTTGATAGTCAGGGAACCACTTTAATGTCTCGACATAACTGATCATTCAAAAATAAAAAGGGAATAAAAAAAGGCGTGTAGGCAACATTTTATATTTGTTCTTGATAGTCAGGGAACCACTTTAATGTCTCGAGATAACTGATCATTCATAAATAAAAAGGAATAAAAAAAGGCGTGTTGGCAACATTTTATATTTAGATCATGAGATCTTGATCACGAATTTCAAATTTTTAATCAAATTTGCTAGGAGACATCAATCAAGAATTTATAATTGATACATCATCGTGAAAACCATCTAGCACAAACTTCATTAGCCAATTATATATTATATCTTAGAGTGCCCGGACATTTTGGATATAAATTTCTAGAATTGATCAAGGGATCATCCCAACTTTAATCTTCGCAAAATTTTAAAGACTATTTTGAAGCAAAAATACTAGATATATATATATATAGTACTGGTTGTCCCAAATGAGAATCCAAGGAGGCCAATCAACTAATTTGCAGCAAATTAATTCTGAATTCATTCATGTTGAAAAATGTCCAAAATATTAAATGATATATAAGAAATTTAGTTATAGTATATTGACGAGTCTATGTATTTAGCCAAAATGACTATTCACTGTAGAATCTACAAATATATACTTAAAATATTGACCGCATGAATCTCGGGAAAGTCCAAAGGGTCTCACTTATGAACACCAAATGATAGTTTATCGGGATAATCAAAAGACGGAAAATGCCAAACATCGTTTCTTCGGTTGGAACTTTGAGCCAACCGAAGAAAGGCAAGGCTGAGTGAAGGAATAGAAGCAAACCAATCCAAGGGACAATTTTTGAATATCAACTCCATTAAACGATTCTAAAACTCCTCCAAAAGATGGAGAAAAGGCACACCACGGAATGCCTTTCAAATCCTCTGAAATGCCCCTTGTCCAAGAAGAGTTGTCTATCATATTACGATTATATATCATATGTCAGATGGCTTAAGTTCACCTTAATGTCAGAAGGGCCTCTACTAAGGATGCCCACGCAAGGACTGATCGAAGACCTTATAAAAGACCAAATGTATGGTGGGTGACCAATAGCTATTAGTTGAACGAATGACAAGAGTACCGAGTCGTTAGTGACCTTTTGAAACAGTTATGAATACGAAATGATGCTTATGTAAGTAAGGAATATGAAAGAATGCCATAGTCATTTACAAACATGAAAGGGAGTACAAATAACTTGTAACGTCCCTATTAAAATAGGGAAAAATATGTAATTTCAGTAGATACCCCCTAGAACCTATACATAGAGGTCATTCCTACAACATTGGACAATTGAATTTACTCCATCAAAACTGTGGTGTTATTGTGCACTTTCCTTTTCATTCTCTCTCTCCCTCTCTCTCTCTCTCTCTTATTTCATTTGTCCGTCTAATGCTCTATTTCTTAGTTGTGATCTACATGGATTTAACATCGTAGGAATTAGGTTGAGTGTGGAATCAGGTCATCAATAAGAAGATGAGCACACCACGCATAAGAAATTTATCAGGGAGAACATGGAGTATGTGAGGGAATTTTAACCCCTAACAAATGCTTCAAGGCTCAGGCGGATTGCGCAAGCGCTCAGTCAAAGTAGAATCGAATTTTTTTGAGTCCGAAATGTTGATCCCACAGAGAAACGGGATAAACAAATTTTAGGAAAATGTTCTAGCCTACTTAATTCATCCTTAATTTGGAATTTAAGGAAGATTAAGCTGTGTTAATAGTCCCTACTACAAAGCAAATACAATTAAAGTTTACTCCAATAAAAATATTAATTGTCCTACTTGCATTGTTTATAAACAGGTGATAAAGCTACATTCCCTCGTTGTGATGGTAGTGGAGGGTAGATAAAGAGAAAAAGCAATTTGAAATATGGTTAGTAATAAATAGTGACATTATCTTCTTTAGCTTCTTCCGAGTGCATAAAAAAGTTTGGTTAAAGTGGCCTTAATTCCTTAAGCCCCACTTTGAACCCAAGAAAAATCACTTCCCCATCTATTAGAATCTCTCTATAGTGTACTTTTGGTTCATACCCTATAGTTCAATGAGATCATTGCCGTCATCGGAATGTCGCTGCCGCCGCGAATTCTCCGCAAATCATGATACATCACACCTTAGGCTTGATTGAGCTTTAATGTGATAATGGAAGGCTAGCTTTTTCATGAGGATTTTTTTTTAAATGAATTGGATTTTGGGCTTGGTTTTGGTGGGCTTTAGGAATGGGTTAAGGTAAGTTGGTTTTGGACTTAGATTTGGATTTTGGAATTGGGTTTGATAGAATGAAAATTTTTCATGATGGGCTTGGTGGAATTTAGAATTCATCATGATGAAATTTAGGACTTAGGCTTGGTGAATTTTGCATTTAGAGTGAATTTGGGTGGATTCGGATTTGAGCTTTGGTGATCTTGAATTAATACTTAAAACATGGTGTGGTTGGATTTGAGTTTTTATTTTGGTGGATTTAAATTGAATTTGGTAATTTTGGTGGAAGGTGGGTCAATTTGATAATTCTGATGAAAATTTGATCAACTTGGTAATTTTGGAAATTTTTAAGAAAATTAGTACAAATGGAATATTTTGAGGATTTGAGGTGGAAAATTAAGTGATTTGGGAAATTTGAGAAATTGGGGCAATATTGAGTTTTTTTTCAATTTTTGGTAATTTTGGGTTTTCTAGTGAATTTTAGGTAAATTGGAGGAAATTTGGTGATTCTGGTAAGGCATGGGGTGAATAGATGGAGCTTGTGAATGAAAGGTGCATGGTAGTGTGTGTGTGTGTGTGGAGTGAATGTAGAGATATGAATGTGTATATGGTGATATGAGTGGAGGTAATGGGGTGTAGAGTGAGGTATGGGGTGTGAATGGCCAAGGCTCCCAGGGTTTTCCCAAGGCCTGATAATCCAGTAAAAACTCATTTTGAGCTTCAACATATTGGTCACAATCATCTCAGCCAATAGTTGAGGACTTGAGCTGTGAGACTACACAAAAGAGTCAAGAGGTGGCTAGTATTCCTAAGTGAGGCGGGCCTCATCACTAATCCTCTAGGATGGTCAATAGGGAAGTCCAATGGATAGATCATAAGTTCTAAGGAAGAAAAACTAGACCACAAAAAAAATGAGGTCAACATGGATCTATAAACAAATGTCACACAATGAATTATCAAATGACGTTGCAACTAGAATTTTTAAAACACTCTACGGTTTTGTTTTCTCATCATGGGATATTATTTTCATGTATGTTGTATTACTCACCTGTAGAAAATGATGATGCATAAAAATCTATAAGAAAAACAAAATAAATAACATTAAAGAATCAGTCAAGTTCCTAAAGGAATCTATAAATCAATTATGTAGATTTAATGAGATTGCAAAATAGATAGCTTATTCACAATAAAATTACTATGTAGTCATGTCACATGCATTGGAACATAAGGAAAACTAGAGTTCACATTAAATTAAAGTATATAATTTCTTTAGTATACTTTATACGTTCTTAATTAAGCATAATTTTTATTTGATATCCATTGGATCTTTTGGATAAATTTGGAGAACTAATTCAAGTTTTTTATCAATGAAATAACTTTTTTCAGGTTCGTGTCCCATATAACTGACAGACTTCATTCTTATTTAAAACTCATAAAAAAACTTGAAATACGGAATATTTCTATATTATTTTTTATTATTTCAAATATAACATGGTTCATGAAAGCAAAATTTGAATAGTATCGGGTAGATTGCTCAAAGATATGTTTTAGTGGTTTTATTTTGGATGCCATAGTAAAAATGGTTGGTATCAACAATTACTGTCAAAAAATTTATAATTATGAAATTGAGTTACAATACTTTAACACCATGGCAATAATCTTTTCGTAAAGAAAATTGCTGAGTCATCCACCTCTTTAATTGGAACAATAGTACCAACACAAAAAAGTATTAGGGGAATGTTTATAAGGATATTATGATTTTTTCATACAAATATTTATTAAATGGATCTCTTTGAACTATGTGATATGCATATAAATGTCTCTTTTTTTTAATTATACTTTATATATAAATCTCTTTGAACTATGTGATATGCATATAAATGTCTTTTTTTTTTTTTAATTATACTTTATATATAAAATCAACCAAAACAAATTCGAGTGTAGTTTGAAAGCCTTGATGTGCCCAACGTTTGAACAACCAATCATTTTAACCTTTATCCAGATCCATCAAATTTGATTTTGGATTATACTCGCATTTTACTTTAGGAAAAGTTGATTGGCTTGCTAACTTTGTATCTTATACTAAACCAGACTGCCCATGAGCCATTGACACAAGCTGATTATCCTGGGTTGTAGGAAACATAAAATTAAAACAACATTTTGAGTGTAGTTTGTTTGTCTGAATTTTTTTATTTAATAAGTTTGCCCCAAAGCCTGTCAAAAAGAGGTTTTGTTCAACTTTTTATGGGCTTGATTAGACTCTTATGATTCCCAGCTTTCCATAGTGTTTGATGAGACTGTATTGAGAATTAATTCATAATGGTCGACAGTGAAATGTCCAAAAATGAAAATGAGCTAGATGAGCAAAGTATTTTTTTGTAAATATATTTGCAATTTGTAAGCAATTTATCTTGCATTGATTTTTTTGAAACATTTAACACTCCTTTCCAGCACAAAAACTGCTTTCTGTAAAATGAAATAAAATAAAATAAAGGGATAACCTGGTTCACCAAATAATTAAATGAAATTGTAACATAATATTTTTTTTTCATACGTTCATTCACAATCCATTGCTGCAACTTTAAGAGAGGCATCTGTTTGCAGGGGCATCTCCTTATCATTGACAACAACTTCGGTGAGGCCGTCTTTCCCCTTCATCTTCTTCTCTGTAATTTGTTTTTGGGTTGATTTGTAATATACAGCATGCAACACTAACTGAGTTATAGAAAATAGCAGACCTAAGGTATTTGGAATCTGCAAAACACATATAAAAATGATTAAGAAATATTTTCAAAGTTATGAATTCTTTCAATATTTGTGGCTTTGAAATTTAACAAGATTATTTGTGATATAGACCATAAATATTTAAATATTTTTATGGGGCATTTGGTTCCCATAAAATGCAATCAAACATCTGCAGCATTCCCTTATTTATTTATATTTTTAACAATTCTGTAAATATTAATTATTTATAAATCGCTTCTATTCACACTTTTTTGCAAAATAATACATTCCTAAAATTTTTATCACTATTTAATGAGCATATTTTGTTACAATGAAAATTTTTATTTATATTCCTAAAATTTTTATTAATATTTACAGAATTTATTAACAATTCTGTAAATATTAATAAAAAAATGTCAGTTTAAGATTTATGATTAAAATTAACTTTTTTTTATTACAAAAATTATTAATTTTATTTAAACAAACATTTTAACATAAATTCATTTTTGTGTATGCGCGCTCGATTACAAGAATATGCAGGCAAGTCATGAAAATGTGTTTGAACTTGTGATTTGATAAAGCATGGCTCATCTTATAACATAGAAAAAGTTTATCATCATAATTTGAATACAGCTAGGTATGCAATATTCTTTATCTAATTAAGAAATAAAGGAGGGAAGCTTAATTACTGTAATATAAATATCAAAGCGGATGAGGGCGTAAATCGTCCAACAGAGCCCATTAAAAAATGAGGCAACTGATATGGAGAGCGGCATATATTCCACGCTCTTTGTTTGTATCACCATTTTCTGCACCATAACATATAAAAACACACATCAAAGACTTGTGCACGCAGATACAAACATCACGTATATATATACGAGAATTGTTTCACATACCATAACAGAGAGTGGTGCGAGATACATCATGATGCAAAATATGACACAGAGAATACCAACGATGAGGGAGCGGCGGTCATGCGTGTGGAAGCATGTAAGAACCACAACAACTACAATGGCAACAAAGGTCATGTCTCCAAGGAAGAGCAATAATGCCTTAGTCCGCTTTGGCCCAGTAGAGAATACAAGGTAAAGGATGACATAACAAAGTTCAATTAAGGTTCCAACACTATTGATGGTAAGAACAAGGGTGCTATTTGGGTGCACAATGGGTAAACCAAAGACCATCCATAGCATGCAATTTAGAAGTGTGGCTGCATATGGTATAACTGAGAATTCTTCTACAGATTTCTTCTTACATATCCTGATAAATATTGGCCTAAACAGCAAAACAGAGATTACATTAAATATATAATTTCTGTAATTAATTTAAATTACAAAAGACAATGCATAAAACAGAGTAGTATTTCATTTGATGTTTACTCGGAAAATTTAAATTATTTTTTCTGGTTAAGATGAACAAGTTCAAAATTCTCAAAATTAGAGGATGCCATGACTTACAATGGGGATAAGAAGAGGCCTAATGCGATAACGTTGCCTGCGATTCCAACGACAGTTCGAATTAGATCCGCAGAAACCATGACTCTATATATTACAAGAACTGAAATAAATCAAATGAGAGAGAAGAGTGATGCTATTGGTAGAAAGTGCGAGAAGGTTTTAAGAGCTGAAGATGAAGAGAAAGGAAGGCATATTTAAATAGGATGGATTTTGTTTTTAAGGTTGGAGAGAGCGACAACTGATGCTGAGCTGCTTGACGTATGAAGAAGAGTTCGGGAAGACAGTTTTTTCATGATATTCGCAATAATGATTAAAATGTATATAAGTTAATAACGTCACATTGCAAATCTCATTAGTCATATTTTAATAATCTGTATAAGACAATTTAAACAAGTAATTAAATTATTTTCTTAGAGTGTTTAGTAATCATGGGTCGACGACAAGGAGAAGCAGGACCAAGTATAAGCTGATTGCTATATTTATATTTGAAAGGAAAATTAAAAATTTTTTGATGTTACATTACAAAATATTTAACGTGTTAAATTTTTCATAATTATTAAATGAATTGCTCTTTGAATGTTAAATATAAAAAGTGACTCATTTTCAACCGAATCAATGGAAGGGGGGCACCAATTTATCATTTTGAATAATTCATACAATATTAAAAAAGTCAATGCATAATCCCTATTCCATCTTCTTTCCTTTCTCTTCCTTCCTTATTTTGCATTGTTATGAGGGTTGTACATGAAGCACCAAAAACGGAATGTGGCAAGTGATTGGCTGGTAAACTCCCTTTTGTGAGAAACTAATGCTTAGAATGAGCCAAAACTATAAATTACGTGATTATAAATTTGCTCTACTTTGTTGACTTATTTGAATGAAATATTTAATAAAACGATCTTCTATTTAAAATTGTTTATTATAAATTAAAATACTAAAATAGTTTTTTTTTCTTTTTTAATGTTGAGATTGATTTTGGCTTATCCTCAACTAGTTATCGATTTTGAGAATTTTTAGTGACACAAATAAAATGAGAAAAATAACTAAATACAAATAAAACATGATTCCATGCTAAAGGATGTGATCTAAAACTTAAAAATAAAAAATAAACTTAGTAAAGTTTCAATTTATTTAAATATTAAATCAAAATATTTATTATTTTACTAAGAAATATTTAAGTATTGAAGAGTTGTAATAGTTATGAAAATATTAATGATATAAAAATGTTCATTTAAATTATCCATAGATTAGTTTTTAAGGACTACAACACATTCTTGAGCATTCAAGTTCAACATGGGCAGTAATTTTTTTTGCATGTGGCAAAAGTTATTTCAATCTAATTAAGAAATTGTCTTGTATATAGTTGACTTTGTAATTGAAAATTTTTATTGATGTGATTTTGACTTGCCTCTAACACATCATTTTATGATGATCTATAAGGAAAAAAAGGAAGGCATAAATAAATAAAATGAAATATTTTTTAATTCATTTTAGAGTTGGAATATGCCTAATATGCAACAAAAAAAAGAAGCAAATAAACAAGATTTGGAGAAAGCATGATGAATTGTGTTTCATTATACAAAATAAACTAAGCCACTTTTTCCATGCGGTTCTCTTTGATTATACAAAGGCCCTTTCTACGCTGCTTTCTATGATTCAACCTCGCCATCCACGTAGCTGCTGACTCAGGTCCGCGTTCATGCTACATTCCTTCGTCTGACTCCTTCTCTGCCGTCCGATCATTACACGCAACAATTGTTCATCGTCCTCAACTGATCTAACTCGAGAACCGCAATTGTCTTGTATATAGTTGACTTTGTAATTGAAAATCTTTATTGATGTGATTTTGACTCGTCTCTAACACATCATTTTATGATGATCTATAAGGAGAAAAAGGAAGGCATAAATAAATAAAATGAAATATTTTTTTTATTCATTTTAGAGCAGGAATATGCCTAATATGCAACAAAAAAAAAGATGCAAATAAACCAGATTTGGGGAAAACATGATGAATTTTGTTTCATTATACAAAATAAACTAAGCCTCTCTTTCCACGCGGTTCTCTTTGATTATACAAAGGCCCTTTCTACGTTGCTCTCTGTGATTCGGCATCGCCATCCACATAGTTGCTGACTCAGGTCCGTGTTCATGCTCCATTCCTTCGTCCGACTCCTTCTCTGTCGTCCGATCATTACACGCCCGAATTGACAACATTTGTTCATCGTCCTCAACTGACCTAACTCGAGAACCGCTCATTTTCTAACCTTAAGATCTCACTTGATACTCAACCAAATTATGTGAGGTTTGTTCCTACAACTTCTTCTAGGTGAGACGAATCTTTCTATATGGTTACATACATATGAAATACAAGTTTTCTTCATAAAGTTCTAAACTGAGCACAAATTTGGGGATTTTGGTCCATACCTTTGTCCAAGAGGTGTAACCTCAATTAGATTGATTCCTGAGCTTCAACTTGAGTCCACAAACGTCCTCCAAGTGTTGCCTTGCTCTGGTGTTGGGCCTACAACTTCATCTAGGTCAGACAAACCTATCTATATGGTTAAATGCATATGAAATACATGTTTTCTTCATAAAGTTCCCAACTAAGCATAAATTTGGGGATTTTGGTCTATACCTTTGTCCAAGAGGTGTAGCCTCAATTTGATTGGTTTACGAGCTTTGCCTTGAGTCTACAAACCTTCTCCAAGTGTTTTCTTGCTCAAGTGTTGGACCTAAGTATGACTTCAATTGAAGGCTGGATCAGGTTTGCTCTAGGACTATGCTATGGTGCTCAGGAGAGAGGGGTTTTAATTGGGGAATTCTCCTTAAGCTCTTGTGTAACTTTTGGAGCATTGAATTTGGAGTTTTGGTGGACTTGGTGGTGTTTCTGTGAATTATCTTGATTTGTAAGCTTAAAATTGAGGCTAAGCAGAGAACAAGAGGGTTGGAAAATGGTGGGGATGAACTTCTCAAGGTTGATAGAAGGTCTGGGAACAATTTGGCAGAGCTTCACCAAGATTGAGTTCCAATTTTGGGTTAAAACCATGGAAGAGCTCTTGGGCTTGGTGTTTCCAATAAAGAAAACTACGCATAATACATGGAGAAAACAAAATCATACTATAGTTTAAATGTAGAAATCATTATCAAACCAACAAGAAGTCTCAATTAAAACTAAAAATAGTTTTAAATAAAAGAGAAAAACTTTTCTCAAATTCTTCACCAAACTCTTGAAGTTCCTTTGAATCTCTTCTCTTTTACAACACTCTCAACTCTAAAAAAAACTAAAAACAAAATGAAAAAGTAATTTTTGTGTGGTTCTTGAATCTCTCCACAAATTCTCCACGATCTTCTTCTCAGGACTCCAACACTCTCTCCCTCTTTAAGAACCCTCTCCCTCTTCAAGCACCCACTTCAAATGTAAAAACTTATTTCTTTTATAAATATCCAAGAGATGCCTTGCTAACTCCTCAAAATTTATCTAAATTCGATGTACGGATGCCTCCTTTCACAAGTCTTTTAATAACATTTTCCTTCTTAGTGGTCATAACCACCCACTTAAGGTGCCTCAAATACCTCTTCAAAATTTGGCCAAATGAAGAAAAATGTCAAATAACTGCCTCTGGCACTTAAGCGTGGGGCTTCTGGCGCTTAGGCGCGACCTTCCCTGTTTAAACAACGCTTAAGCACCGGATCTAGCATTTAGGCACCAAAACACGTTCGCAAAATTTTCACCTCTTTGCTCCAAATTTGATCCATTTTCACTCCTTTTAGATTTTGTTACCTTTTTACTAGTACCTGAAAGAAAAACACACAAATACCTTCCATTAAAGCGCAACATCTTCAAAATAAGTATAAAAATGCATTTAAAAATACTATATATTTTAGGTGTATCACCTGCCATAAAAGATGAGTTCGTGTTCACTGCAGAGCCGACGATACCAGAAGTTGCAGATGATCTTTGTGCAGGTTGCCCAACATGCAATGTTGAGATTCCCACATGGATACTAGCTACAGGGGTGTTTGTGGAATGCCTGGACTGTATTGTCCTCCACCTAGAGCTTTATAGTACTTTGGCGGAGTACACATTCACCAATGATGGATTTCAGATCACCGATCACTTAATGGGGGAATCATATATTCCGCTGGATACAGAGACAACACCAGCATGGATTCTTGTTGATATTGAAATGAGGGAGCGTCCTCAACAGCCGTAAATCGTCACCATGGCAGAATACTACAAAATGAGTAAAGTAAAGAAAAAGGGATTTGAATTTTATGAGGAAGTTTAAGGAAGATTCGTCAATATACTAGAAGGTTTGGAGTTGTACACCAGAGTCTTCTCTGAAAGCAACAAAAGAAGCATTCTCGACTATATATTCAACCTAAGAGATAGGGGTTTAGCTAGTCTTCTGATGGAAAGAACTTATTCTGAACCACGAAAAGGGATACGTGGAAAGGCAGAATCACCATACAATGTGGTTGCTCTTATAACTTTACTAAGGATATACAAAGAAATCCCTCAGGGATTTTAAGACATGATGAGGTGGATCAGTTACCTCCTATGATAAAGTAGATGATCAAGAGGATGGTTTGGTGGAGCATATTTTCAGCCGATTGCATTCCTAACAGCTGCATAATCAATATCTACGATGAACGCGATTGCATTCCCTAACATATAGACCATCATGATTTTGTGAGACCTTTTTGCACAGTCTAGTTCATGAGTAAGAGCAATATTCTATTTGGGAAAAAAACAGATGTCATTAGCCCCGGTGAGTTCAGAGGATCCGTGGAGATTTTGCTACCAGTGGGTTCAGTACTGATTCTTAAAGGAATTGTAGCATCCTTGCCAAACACTGCATTCCAGGGGTACGACACCGCAGGGTTTCTATAACTTGCTACACCCTTACGAGCTATGAAAGGGTTGTACCTCTAAGTACATGCAAAGTGAACTCTTGTCCTGAAGCGTGGCTTAGTAGGTCAGCTCGATCGGGAGCTCACCCCACTGAGGAAGGATAGTCAGTGGATGCCTTTCTGTAATGCATTTTGACACAACCGATATGATGATATATGTATCAGATATGCGCAGCTTGTGATATATACCTAGCATGAGATGTTCTCAGATGTACTTTTGATGCACTCAACATATTATACTTTTTGATGTTTTAGCCTATGTTCAATCTGTAACACCTGTTTGAAGCAGATTAATAAAATTTCTTTCAGAATTTATTCTGTTTGCTTAATTACCCTTTTGTGCGATGGATAAAGAGCCACAGAACCATGCATTGGTTCCGAATTAAAATGAGCAAGGAACACAACGATAAAATCTTGATAATAATAAAATTCAAACAAAATGCTTTTTTGAAAAATCAACCAACAAAAATTAAATTTTGAAAATACATTGTAATAATTAAATTTCATAAAAACAACAAGCAAAGAAATTAAATCTGTTGAGTTGATTCTTTCGATTTCGAGGTTTCTACTCTTTGCTCGCACAACACAACTATCCTTTTCTACACTAACTCTCTTCATAATCCCCATGGAATCTCACATTCTGCTCAAAATCCTACAAAATTTTACAAATTTTTCTCACCAATACCTATCTTCACATGATACATATATATGAGTTAAACACCACAAATTTTTCCACACTCTTTTCATACTATTCTCAGTGACAGTACCAAGATGCTAATTCTTTTCCCACTACCCATTTGGGTTGGATATGAGTCCCAGAGCTTTCCTCCCTAATGTGGCGCATATCTTTGAGATAGGTGTAAACCCCCCTTAAATGGAACACGACATTCTATTCTCATTCCACGAGATCGGTTTAAGACCACCTCAAATGGAGTAAGGCATCCGATTTGCTACCTATATCTTCAAGATTGGTATAAGGCCCCTTTAAATGGAACACAACATCCTATTCTTAATCCTCGAGATTGGTATAAGGCCCCCTTGAATGGAACACGACATCCTGTTCTCAATCCTTGAGATTGGTATAAGACCCCCTTAAGTGGAACACGACATCCTCTTGTTAATCCTTGAGATTGGTATAAGACCCCCTTGAATGGAACACGACATCCTATTCTCAATCCTTGAGATTCGCATAAGAACCCCTTGAGTGGAACACAAAATTCTATTCTCAATCCTCGAAATTTTTATAAGACCCCCTTGAATGGAACACGACATCCAAAATTGTTAACTTTGATCATTTTATTCTTTGGGAGACTCATGTAGATGGTCCCCTAGACCCACTATCTAATAATATCCCATAAGCTAGGGTTTAGCTAAGACAAGTACATAGAGGGCCCAAATGGGGATTTCATTGGTCCATAGCTCATACATACTCGTTGACACCCCAATTCTACCAAATTATCTAACTTGGGCTTTTTCCCCTAAATCCACCCAAATTACCTAAACACCCGCAAACCCTAAATTTGGCCAAAATTCCCAATTTCATTCAAAATACCCAAATTTATTCAAAAATTATTTCAAACCATTTACAATTACCCAAATTGCCCAAAACCACCAAAAATTACCAAAAATTACCAAAATACCCTTAAATTTGCCAAAATTACTAAAAATACCCTTGGCACACCAAACTTTCCCAAAACATCCAAAAGCACTTCAAATGTCCCCACAACCAATTTGGACCTTTTAATTGAACTTAATTTGATAAATTTGACTATTTTGACCAAAACCCCAAAATTACCTTTAAAGGCCAAATTTCCCCAAATTCACCTCAAATGCCCATCAATTTGGCCTCAATTCCCCTCAATTTCAATCCTAAACTGAAATTTATCTTTTATATGATCAATTAAAACTAAATCCAAGACTAATTGACCCATTCTTTGAACTCAATTTTGATCCAAATCAAAATGCCCAACTTTGGCCCTATGACCTAACCTAACCTAATTGAACCTCATAGCATACTCAATTTGCCCCAATTTGAATCCTAAACTCTTCAAAACAATCCTACACATCAAAGTTAACCTTCAATTGGCCTTGGTCAAGCCTCAATTTTAACCCACATTCAAAATCCCCAAATTTTCCCCAAACTGGCTATGTCCCCAAATTCCACTAAATTGAATGCCATAACCCCAAAATTAACACCCAATTGATGTTGAAAACTCTTTATGACATTCCTATAGACCATTTTAAACCATCAATTTGAACCTAACCCAACTGAAAGAAAAGTTTAACCAAACACCCCCAAATTGACCAAATGCCCACAATCCCTCAAATTGAACCTCCAAATCAACTTCAAATCACTCCAAGTCTTTTCTAAACTCCTCATGACAATCATCTACACAATATTAATCAATCAATTGAGCTCAATGTCATGGCTAGCCTAACCTAAATTCAACTCCAAGCCAATTTGACCCAAATGAACCCATACACCAAATTTGACCCAACCAAACTAAATTGGCCAACCAAGGACCACTCTAGCCACCAAATACAACCTATGGACCACGCTAGACCCACCTAAACTAGCCAAGGTGAGATATGGACCAATGGTCCCTTGATTTAAGGGATTTCACCCCATATTTGGCCTAAACTTGAAATATCTTTGCAATCATTGCCTACCCTTAGAAGTTAATCATAATTAGCCACCCCCTGACATCCCTAAGCTCAGAGGTGACCAGACTCTAGCCAGCCACCACTTTAGCCGTCGGAAATAGCCAGCCCAAAAATGCCCCCATTGGCAAAAACCCAAAATTAAACCCCCTAACTTAGCTCACGCTAATTAGATGCTTGAGACATTCTTCCCTCCACCTCAGCATGCTTTAGCACCCAACTCTAAGCCATAAGCTCAAACAGGAAGCCATGGCTTTAAATTGACCTCTCCATGGCCAAGGAAAAGACTGCTTGAAACCTTGGGGAAACTCTTTCAAAACCTCACCAGAGCCTCTCCAAACCATCCCACCCTCTCCACACCACCCCAAGTGCAATCCCCTTGCTCTCAACCACTAATAGACACTCCATAGAGTCAATTTCTCCAGTTTCTTCACTAAAATTTGTCCTAAAACCAGGACAGATCTCTTCACTCCACCACAGTGATCAAAATTCAATTAATTGTGCACACACCATCTCCACAGTGAAAGAAGTTGATTCCCCATCAAAGCCCCCTTTGAAATAGCCTCTAAGCTAGATCTAGACCAATACTAGAAATCGTGTTTGATCAAAAACATATATAGACAATTCATAGGACAAAAAACTTCATTCGGAGGTTTGTTGGACCCAATCAAAGCTACCACAACCATCTGATTGAGGGCTCCCCTCTCAGACAAAGGTATTGAACCTCAACCATAATCTGAGCTTTTTTTTATTCATTATACATATTTATTGTATTTCATACCGTATAGATAGGTTTATCTTGAGTAGATGAAGATTTAGAAACAAACTCCATCCAATTTGGTTGAGTCTAGACGAAGTTCTTATGGTTTTAGTGTGAATTGTTCACAGGTTAGGTCACTTGAGGGGACGATGACCGGAGGCCGTCCGATCGCACGTGTATCCAATGGACGGAGGAGATTGAGCCAGACAGACTCTTAGTGCGTGAACCACAGGCCGCGTGGCAGTTGAGGTGAATGGCGGTGATGAATGGGAGCGCGCCGCGTGTGAGTTTGAAGTTGTCGTAGGTTGAGTTGGCACTACGCTAGATAAGTAGAAAAATAGAGATTTTTGAATTATTTTAAATGCATAAACTTAAAAAATCCATATCATCATCTAGAAAAATCATAAAAATAAAAAAAAATACCCTATTGCTCACTGAACAAAGGAAAATATTGTGGACTAAAAATAAATTTTTTTTTCTTTTTCCCTAATTTTTAATGAATTAAATACCCTCTGGAGTATCTTAATTCATTATGATCAGACATTGTTCAACATGGCTTGAATTTTTTAAGGCTTAATCCTCATCATAGAGGAGACGTTCTCTGATTTTTATAAGGTTAGAGAGAATCTCTATGCTTCTAGCCCTAATTATCAAGCTAAGGTGGCCATTTTAGCTTATTTTAAATTATACAAATCAAAATATCATTTAGAAAATTATGAGAATAATTGTAGTAGGTTTCCTATGGTCAGAGAAGTTTAGGAAAAAAACATGATATCTTGAATTATCTTGTAAGTTTCTATACTTAATTTAATGTAAATATTTTTGTGTTTTTTTTTGTAAATTATATACTTATAAAAAATTGACAAAACCAATCTAACATTGTTCGTGAAGTACATGATTATCCAGTGTAAAAATTTGAAAATTATTTGATTAGGTTTGAGTATTAAAGTTGATTTTCTAAAGAATCTTGTATTTTAATATAAAAAAACTTATATTAAATTAAATACACTTGGAAAAATTATGAAAAGTGGTTGTCTGAGTTCCTTGTGATCAGAGGCACTTGAAAAAAATAAAAATTAGTTTTTTTAAAAAATACTTAAATTTTGATCTTTATCTGAGTTCCTTGTGATCAGAGGCACTTGAAAAAAATAAAAATTAGTTTTTTTAAAAAATACTTAAATTTTGATCTTTATTTTGAATTTTAAAATAATTAAAAATCTCAAAAATATCAAAATATTTCAAAATGTGTCTAATTGCTCTCTGATCACTTGGAACTCATTAAAAATATTTTTCTTAATTTTCCAAAGTTAAAAATAAATTTTAAATGCTTAAAAGTGGATTTTCCTTATTTTTCCATTAAATTAATTATAATTAATTAATTCAAAAAGTTCATGAAATTTTTTCTAAGTACTTCTCTAACCTAGGGAAATCTCTAATAATTTTCACATAAATAAAAACTTTATCTTGGAAAGTTAAATAAATCAATTAAAAAAAAGCTTATTTTATGGGTTTAAATGAATATTTAAATTAAATTAAACTTTGAGAAGTCCACATATTCTCCTCTAACATTATAATTACCTCATCGATATGACACTCTAAACCCTCAAGGTCATTTGAGTTGTGTTTAATGAGTTATGAGGTGAAGTGCCCCAAGGTCAAAATAGTCATTTTGGACTTTGGTGCCTTAATTAAAATTTAGGATCAACCAAGGAAAAATGTGTAATTTTAATCTTAATAAACATGCTTGCATGATTGAAATACAATGAGATTAAAAGGAAGAAACTCACTCACCACCCTTGTATAACATCAACAACATCATAATCCCCTAATCTTCTTGACTTGGAAATCAATTAAGATCAAATGATTCTTAAGTGACGACCTTAAGCTAGAAAAGATGTTAGTTTACTTTTCTTAATCCCAAAGTTGAGGATGATTTGATTATTTGATAACAATGCATATCACTTAAATCAAAATCTTGATAGTCACAATTCCACCTGTCAAGATTGTCAAAGGCTTAGTAGTGACCTAGGCTCGATGTCTAAAGTCAGTTGATCAAATTTAGAAGGTAACATGATTGGTGATTAACATATTCAAACACTACAAGCTTAACCTTAATTGTGGGCACCACAATCTTTAAATGACCTAAACTTGCCTTAAAGGCACCAACTCACATAACCTTTAAATGAAACATCAATTGATTAACTGAGTATCCTATCCTTGTGAAAATTAAATTGTCAAGTTTCACTAAGCAACGAAGTAGTCAATCTTTGACCTTAGATGACTAATGGAAAAATATGATAAGTTCAAAATGAACTCAGAATATTTCAAGAGATCTTCAAAATGGCCCAAAATCATGCCTCAAAAATTTTTGAAATCTAATGGACATTCTCAAGAGCAAATTGGACTTGTCATATTTTGTTCTAGAATCATCTACTAGGTTCTTCTGAGATTCAATAAAGTCATAACTTGGGGTTTGGTAACTATGGGGTTTGGTAGCTAAACTTTCATCTACTTTTGTAATTAAATCTTCAGCAAAATTATATACTTGCCTCACAAATATTAACCTTTCAGGTGGTGGAACGAGAATAATCGACAAGTATGCTTTTAAATTAATGCATTTACCATTCTGTGCTTATTGTTTCGAGCTTGCATGTTAAACAGTGATGTCTCCTTGAAAGAAAACTAAAACTGTTAGGATAGCCGCACAATTAAAACCAAAACCAAAACTAAAATCAATCAAGATAAAATTCACTGCCACAACATTCAAAATATATGACAACTCAAAAATTAATCACAAACATCACAAAATAACAATTGTAACTAAATTAACATGTTTCTATCAAATGATCAGGCCGGGAATCCCTCGGGAGGAGGTAACCTAAGGTTGCTAACGAGACTTCCGACGGTCTAAATGAATGAATGAAACTTATTGGGTTGAGTTTAGTAAATTCATTTGGACTACTGAATCTGATAGAAAGTATTGGGTTGAGTTTAGTAAATTCATTTGGACTACTAAATCCGATAGAAAGTAGTGATACCGAAATGAGGGAACCGCAGGATCCTAACTAGTGTCACTCTAATCAACTTTAATATGCCTCATAATACTTAAAGAACCATAACTATTGGAACTTTTGATTTGACATCATAACTTGACACATTAGAAAACTTAAACTCGTCGTGGTGAGGAGCTTGGAGCTAGCATTGTGGGCAGCATGACCATCTTCAACAGCAAGAGAATCTACAACAACATATCTTTCTTTAAAATTAGACAACAAGCCATAAAATTTCAAGGTTGTTTGCTTATTAAAAAAAAATTCTCAATTTATCTTTAGAGCCTTGTATAGCTCTGCTGTACAATATAAGCCTTAACTTATCTTAGGATTTCAAAGTTGTCGTTTGTCACGACCTAAATCCTCACATCTTCCATACTATTTTTGTGATTTTTTCACATAAGTGTAAGCCCTAATTAATAAATCTGGCACACAAAAATATTTAAGAAATTTCTCTTCAAAACGGAAGCCAAACATTAGGATAGCTTAGGAAGTCACAAAGATTCTCCTCAGGACCTGTGACATCCCTTAGTTCTTCCTCCTTTGGATTCTACAATAAATGTTCCAAATTTAAGTCATTCCCCTTTCACACCTCTTTGTCCAATCTCGTTGAAATGTCCTATCCTTTTGACCTCTTTGATGATAATATTCCTTGATTTTTATCGAGAGTTTTCTTAGGTGACTTTAGTTGTATAAGATGTAATTAACTATAAGGGTTTGCCCTTATTAGAAGATTTTATGGACCCAACTTAATATGAACCCTATTTAATTCTTTGTATTAAATAAGGGAACTTGTCAGCAAATAAAATGATTTTTGCAGACCAAACAGATGTCATATATTTCTTAGTTTATTTGATCGAGCCTCACCCTCAAGTCTTGTGTTTATCTTTCAGGATAGATACAAGGTTTGAAGTATAGTGCTCTTTCATTTAAACTAAAAAAGATATGGTATATATATATAAATTAAATATCTTTCCGAAGCGGGAAACGGGATTTCAATTTCGGCGGCCGACCGGCTTCCAATGGGCAACTTCACAACCCAAAATAGTGCCGACAGACACATTTGAAACCTACTAGGTCTAACCTAATTTAGATCTAATTCAATCTGAATCGTAATAGGTCTAACTCAAACTTCAACTTAGCCTGAACCATCTTAGGTCTAACCAAAACTAGACCTAATGCGCACTAAACCATATTAGCTCTAACCTAACCTCGACGTAGTTTGACCAAAATCGTTCTGAGACTAACTCATCCTAGACCTAACACACATCACACCCCTATTTAGTATAAGTTAACTTAGACCTAGCTCAATTTGAACCCTACCAGGTCTAGCCTAACCTATACCTATTCTAACCAAAATTCTACTAGGTCTAACCTAAGATAAACCTAGTCTAATAACAACCCTACTAGATCTAACCTAAATTATAATTAGTTCAACTCTAACAAGCCTAGGTCCAACCTAAAATAGACTTTACCAAATCAGCTGAATTATAGAGTTAATCCTAATTAACTAAATCTCCGGGTCATGTCAACCTAACATGAGTAAACCCAAATCAATTAAAGCACCAAGTCAAACTGACCTAACTAAAGTTAACCCGATTCAACTAAACCACTGGTTTAACCCAAACTAACTAAGGTAAACCCAAATCATTTTAAACCATTGGGTCAATCTGACCTAACTACGGTTAGCCCAAAATGACTTGATTATCTTGATTCAATATGACCCAATCAAGAGCTTTACTTTGGACATAACTTAGGCTCGAATCGAGTTTAGTTAAATATTTACTCAAGTCTAAGTTAACTTGGACTTAATTCAATTAAAGGATGAATAAATTCTAAATTAGCTTACTTCAACCAAGTCTAACCTGAATAAGATTTGAGCCAACTCATAAGGCTTAACTCAAATCAACCTAGCTTAACTTGAGATAACGCAAAGTTAACTCAGCCTGATTTGGTTCAACTTAGTCCTACCCTGAGTTATACCAAATTAATCAGGCTTGGCCTGAGCCCGGTCAAACTATGTCAACCTGGTTCAACCTGCTAAATTCAGGTGGACTTAAAAGAATTTGAAGTTTATCCAAGCTAAACCCAAGTAAACTCAAACTGGCCAGAGGCTCACTTTGAATCACTCTGACCTAACTCAAACTAATCTAAGCTTAACTCAGATCAAGGTGACATGAGGTTAAGGAGTGTTTGACTTCTTATCGAAGAGCAAAAGCACACTTAGTCTCAATTGAGAGAAATTTTGGAAATTTTGGCCAAGTTACAAATAAACAGACATAAAAGACATAACATAAAATCCACCTTAAAAGCCATTAAAACTTAATAGTTAACAATAGAATGCAACCTAGTATGAGAAGGTATTTTGGTGGAGGAAGCCTAGAGTTGCTAATAAGATATCTTCTAGTCACTTGTCACTTGTCACAAATCAAATTGCAAACCCCAACGACCTCGGGATGACGGAACCATGGGACAAGGCTGGGTCATTCCAAACATCAAAACTAAACGACAAAATGACAAAAAAATCTAATAAAAAAATAAGTCTTAAGCAATCTAAACTTTACAACATCTAAAATTTGAAAAAGACATTAAAACTTAAATGAAACTCTAATAAAGAAAGATCACTGAACACAACTTTAACTCTACTACCTGGGTCTATGAACATCTTATGGATGACACAACTAATGGTTGCTGATTGGAATCTTTTGGTCAGAGTAGGTTTGACCACCTCTCAGACTAAGTAGATCAGGGAACTCGACAACCCCAGAATGATGGAAAGCCATTCGCATCTAAACCGGGTTGTCTCATATACAAAAGTAAAAACACATTAAATCATCTAATAAAAAAATACTTTATGCTAACTCTATTTTGAAGGGTTGCTGAAAATAAAAACAAGACATTAGTTTGACTTACATTACATGTTTATAGCGTGTACTAACTCTGTGTTGTAGGGATGAACATTCAAACTCAAATTAGAGGATAAACCTCAACTAAGTTTTTGACATCAACAAAAAATCATAAGACTGTTTGTGATCTTGATAGGGTTTTCTGAGCCTTCAGGCATCCGGTACCCTTAGGATAGGACTTTAAACTCCTTCCTTGAAAACAAGAACATTTGAACTTCCTGAGGACAAGTTAAAACCTTAATCAAGAATTTTCTTATGCAACCAAAATAGTTTAAGTTGTAATTATCTATAAGGGCTTGCCTTTAGAGGAAGAAGTGAACCCCATAATAGGTATAATAACCTGAATCTATGGTCATTGGTTTGTTTTTGTTAGATCTTCTATGCTAGTTACCTCTGAAGTGTTTTAAGATGATCTTTCCTCGGATGTACACTCTTGAGCTATTTACGCAAAGTCCACCTCACGAAAGTTTCCCCACGTGTTTATTTTACTTGTTCCCGTCAATTTACGCCTTAGCCCTCCAAACTCTTCTCTCTTTAAATCATCCACACGATCAGAGAGAGAGAGTTATTGGGAGAGAGAGGCTATATGATGGTAAATAAACTGATGACTCCACCCAACAATGACAGCGACCTGACAACGATTGGTCAAAGCGTGCGATTGCATCAGCCATCAATTCCCACAAAAAAAAACACAATCAATGAAATCAAGAATTCTAATTTTGGTGTAAATATAATGCAAACTACATAAATATAAATAATGATAACAGGCTGAGTGCTGCTAAGTCTGCAACATATCTCAAAAAGACAAAAGGCGGCAAGGCTCCCCAAACACAAGCTTTACCCTAAGTATGTACATCAATATAAAATATGAATTAAGGTACGAGACACAAGTGTAACTCCTTATCATCTTTACGTGGTTCTGCACATCAAGAGCCATGGAATCCGTACTCATACCTTTTTTTTATACAAACTCTCCTAAAGACTATTAACAAAAGTACACATAAAAGTCTACAAAAGACTCGACTTGCAACACAAAAGGGTTAGCAAGAATTATACATATGCTTGCAAATGTTGTGAATCATGCCCGACAAAAGGAAGCTTAGCATTATCTATAAAAAGGAAGTTAACTTAAATCATTACACTCCTCCTTTATTGGACATGGCTCCCTGAAAACTGTTTTAATATACTAGTGCACTTTTTTTAAACTTAGCAAACACACCAAATGCGCAAACAAAGAGCTTGGCTAGCCACAAGCCATGACAAAAGCCAAAAATTAGGATTATTTATACAATACGATAAATTGAGTTTCAAGAATGTGCACTATTATATTAGGGTATTCGTGGGGCTCGTGTGTGCCTAGCCTTGGGTGAAGGCTTGCCGAGATCAAACTTTGGCTTTATGCCCTAAGAACATACCACATAGCTCGAATGGGTATCATGAGTCATGAGGACCTTCATATGTACAAAATATGCTGTAACATTAAAGAAAACATCTTACATTTATGACATAAAAAACTGATGCCAACAAACTATATCTTTCTATTGTGTCGGTGCAGTTCTTTGGTGTCTTTATTGTGTGACTCATTGATTTTTCTCGAGAATCGATTGTTCACGTTTTTTATATACAAATTATTATCATTATTATTAAGTTGTTGTTCTCATCTCTTTTTTTCCTCAAAAAAAAAAAAAAAAACATAAAATCGATAATTAGTTGGAAAAAGGTCCATTCAACCTCAACATTAAAAAAATTAATTTAAGATTTTATTTTATAGTAAATACTTTTAAATGGAAAATCACATTAAAAATAATTTTTTCAATCAAGAAAACAAAGGAGGAAAATTTTTTATCATCTAATTTAGAGTTTCGATTTTTCGACTGATTAATTTCTCGTAGAAAGGAGTTATCCAACCCACGATTTGCCACAATCAGATGATGGTGATTAAAAGACTTCTCTGATCCGGTAGAAATTCAGGCTATTATTAATCCTTTTTTATACTTAACAACTACGATTATTTCAATTCATAAATATGCGGACTTAACACGTTATTTATTATCTGTTTTGTAAGGTTAAAAAAATATTAAATTTTCTTTTAAAATATAAAATATAGCAATCAGATCAAACTCAGCCCTGCTCCAAAGACCTATGAAAACTATGCACCATAAAAAAAATAATTTAACTACTAGTTTAAATTGTCTTACAAATTATTAAAATATGAGGAACGAGTTCCATTCTCTCCAACCTTAAAACAAAATACATCCTATTTAAATATGCTTCCATTCTCTACATCTTCAGCTCATAAACCCTTCTCACTTTCTACAAATAGCTTCTCTTTCTCTCTCTCTCACATATTCGATTTATTTCAGTTCTGGTAATATATAGAGTCATGGTTTCTGCGGATCTAATTCGAACTGTCGTTGGAATCGCTGGCAACGTTATCGCATTAGGCCTCTTCTTATCCCCATTGTAAGTCATGGCATCCTCTAATTTTGAGAATTTTGTACTTGTTCATCTTAACCAGAAAAAATAATTTAAATTTTCCGAGTAAACTTCGAATGAAATACTACTCTGTTTTATGCATTGTCTTTTGTAACTTAAATTAATTACAGAAATTATATATTTAATGTAATTTCTGTTTTGCTGTTTAGGCCAATATTTATCAGGATATGTAAGAAGAAATCTGTAGAAGAATTCTCAGTTATACCATATGCAGCCACACTTCTAAATTGCATGCTATGGATGGTCTTTGGTTTACCCATTGTGCACCCAAATAGCACCCTTGTTCTTACCATCAATAGTGTTGGAACCTTAATTGAACTTTGTTATGTCATCCTTTACCTTGTATTCTCTACTGGGCCAAAGCGGACTAAGGCATTATTGCTCTTCCTTGGAGACATGACCTTTGTTGCCATTGTAGTTGTTGTGGTTCTTACATGCTTCCACACGCATGACCGCCGCTCCCTCATCGTTGGTATTCTCTGTGTCATATTTTGCATCATGATGTATCTCGCACCACTCTCTGTTATGGTATGTGAAACAATTCTCGTATATATACACATGATAGTTGTATCTATGTGCACAAGTCTTTGATGTGTGTTTTCATATGTTATGATGCAGAAAATGGTGATACAAACAAAGAGCGTGGAATATATGCCGCTATCCATATCAGTTGCATCATTTTTTAATGGGCTCTGTTGGACAATTTACGCCCTCATCCGCTTTGATATTTACATTACAGTAATTAAACTTCTCTCCTTTATTTCTTAAATTTAAGAAGAATATTACATAACTAGCTATATTCAAATTAAGATGACAAACTTTTTCTTAGTGAAATGATGAGCCATGCATGATTCAAAAAAAAATTGCACAAGTCGCCTTCACATATTTGTACTCACACGCACACACAATAAAATATTTATGTGAATTCTTGAAATATCTTCGTATAAATCAACTTAGTGATTTTTGTAAAGTAAAAAAAGTAATTTTAATCATAAATCTTTAACTGAAAAAAAAAATTGTTTTTAATGATTTCTTAAAATTTTTTGAATAAATAGAATTTATAAGAAAAAAAAACTATTACAATTTTAAAAGCGAGATGTTAAAACTAAATACATAAAAAATAAAAATTCTAACAATAAAATAAATGCCATACAATCCGACGAAAATGGTGATACAAACAAAGAGCGTGGAATATATGCCGCTATCCATATCAGTTGCATCATTTTTTAATGGGCTCTGTTGGACAATTTACGCCCTCATCCGCTTTGATATTTACATTACAGTAATTAAACTTCTCTCCTTTATTTCTTAAATTTAAGAAGAATATTACATAACTAGCTATATTCAAAATAAGATGATAAACTTTTTCTTAGTGAAATGATTCAAAAAAAATTGCACAAGTTGCCTTCACATATTTGTACTCACACGCACACACAATAAAAAATTTATGTGAATTCTTGAAATATCTTCGTATAAATCAACTTCACATAATAGAAGCAATTGAAGAGCTTATAAATTTCAATAATAAAATGCTAATACATTCAAATAGGAGCTATGTAATGAGAATGGGAACTATGTAATGAGAATCAAAATACGAGCACTAAAAAGAAATGCCATACAATCCAAACATACAAAATCAGTGCTCTAATACGAACACTTATACAATCAAATAGAAACTATGTAATGAGAATCAGAACATAAAAAACATTCTTAGTAACATATCATTCTTAATTGTAGCCATAATTATGTTGTACAACTAATTGTTTTTGTTTTGTTTGTTTTTTAAATAAAATCGCTACACGATTTTCATTAATTAAGAATAGTCATTGTAACAAAATATGCTGAATAAAGGGTGATAATATTCTTCAAAAATTGCAAAAAAAAGTTATTTTTAAATAATTAACATTTATAGATTGGTCAAATATAAATATACAAGGAAAAATTACAGACATTTCATTGTATCTTATGGGAACAAAATGAGCCATAAATATATATATGGTCTTGCTCAAATAATCTCACTTCATATAAATTTTGAAGCCACAAATACTGCACATATTCATAATTTTAAAAAAAATTATTAATTAATTACTCTGACCAATATTATTTTGTGTTTTACAGATTCCGAATACATTGGGTCTGCTGTTTTCCATAACTCAGTTAGTATTGCATGCCGTATATTATAAATCAACTAAAAGACAAATTGCTGAGAAGAAGATGAATGGGAAAGTCGACCTCAACGAAGTGGTTGTCAATGATATGGCTATGCCGCCGCAGACAGATGCCTCTCTTAAAGTTGCAGCAGCAAATTGTAAATAACTATATAAAAAAAGAATGTATGCTATAATCTCCTTTAATTATTTGGTGAATTAGGGTGTTTTTTTATTTTATTTTTTCATTTTGCAGAAATGATTTCTTGTGTCGGAAAGGAGTGTTAAACCATTCAAAAATTCAATGCAACGCAATTAGCTTATTTTTCTGAAATTCTTGCGTGTGTATGTTCTTTTTTTGCTTACCCTTGGCCATATGTAAGGCTTTAAACAATTAGAGCTAGCTTTTTATCTTGAAGGATTTGATTAGATAGAAATTGGTTTGTGGTCCCATCATAATTAATTCCAAGCAAGCTCGTCCATAAATTGAGAAGAGCATGTTCAAATTGAGCTATTTGATCAGTCATGCTCGAAAATCAAAAGTAGTTAGATTGAAAATTAAAATGAGATAAGCTTGTTTTGTTTGAGCCAACGCAAAAAATAATGAATACATATAACTTGTAAAATATTTTGAAAACTTTAAATAGACTATGCAATACAAAGAAGTAAAGCTTTCACATGAATCAATCCATTTCTTTTTTACAAATACAAATGAAAATTTCATTTTATTGACACTTATAAAAAGCGCTTATATTCACAAAAATTACTTGCTCTTATATCCTCATTTTTTTTGGTTCTTGCACTATCGACTATTATGAATTAATCCTCAAT
Source organism: Phalaenopsis equestris (assembly GCF_001263595.1). Lineage (NCBI taxonomy): Eukaryota > Viridiplantae > Streptophyta > Magnoliopsida > Asparagales > Orchidaceae > Phalaenopsis > Phalaenopsis equestris. The sequence continues at coordinate 76,529 of NW_018165160.1, forward strand.
ATGGTCTCATCAAATTCTATTGAATGGAATGAGTCATATAATTCATTGAAATAATTAGTTAAACACGCTAATAAAATTACTTATTTATTTCAATACTCTGTTAAACTCATCTACGTATAAAGGGTTCTAAATTTCATTGATGACATTTTCCACTACTATTAAAAAATTGAATTCTAAGTATGGACATTTCGCAAAGTTTCTTATGAGTGTGTCTCTAAGTTAAAAATCATAAAAGCTAGCTAGAATATCAACTAAAATAATACCTTTTTGTGTTGTGCTTATTATTCCAACATAAGCGGTCGAAGCCTCAACAATTTTCTTTACAATAACATATTTTCGAAGATGTAAAATGAATGTAACTCAATGTCAGATTTATAAATTTATGAATAGTAATTGTTAATAATTTTCACTAGAGCGTCCAACATACAAGCAATTAAGATTATCTTTGAGCAATCTACCAATATTTATAAAATTTTTCTTCCATGAACTTTGTTACATTTGAAAAAAATATACAATCATATTGAAATCTTCACTGTTCTAAGTTTTTCTTATGCATACTAGGTTAGAAAGAGGGCTATTTTTGTATGGGACACATGACCTGAAAATATTTAAGCTATTCAACAAAAATCACAAATTAGTTCTCCAATTTTATCCAAATAATTTCAATCAATATTATGGGCTTTTTATTGTGTTCACCATAGATCTCAATAACATTCTTTCCAAATGATCAGATACACAATTCAAAGAATAGTATACTACCCCAAAGGATATTATTACTCTATAATGGATCTGATCATTAGAATGATAAAAATCTTCATAATTCATTGATATATAGGACTAGGATTTTTTATTTTACCTTTCTGAGATTATATAGTGTTTATTTTCTTCTGGCTAATGATATCCTTATGAGGGGGCTCCCTCATACTTAATTATATCTCAAGAATTAATTCTGAGAATACTCTGGATTAAAGTTATGTCCTATATTTCTCTTGATTATCAATAAATATTTATTGAATGAAATGAATCATAAAATTTGTCAAAAGAATTAGTTAAACACGCTAATAAAATTACTTATGTATTTCAATACTCTATTAAACTCATCTATGTATAAAGGGTTTTATATTTCATGGATGACATTTTCCACTACTACAAAAAATTGAATTCTAAGTATGGATATTTCACAAAGTTTCGCATGAGTATGTCTCTAAGTTAAAAATCATAAAAGCTAGCTAGAACATCAACTTAAATAAAACTTTTTTTGTGTTCTGATTATTATTCCAACATAAGTGGTCGAATCCTCAAAAATTTTCTTTACAATAACATATTTTCAAAGATGTAAAATGATTGTAACTCAATGGCAGATTTAAAAATTTATGAATAGTAATTGTTAATAGTTTTCACAAGAGCGTCCAACATACAAGCAATAAAGATTATCTTTTAGCAATCTACCAATATTTATCAATTTTTTCTTTCATGAAATTTGTTAGGTTAGAATTAACAATCATATAAAAAACTTCACTATTCTAAGTTTCTTTTATGCGTATTAGGTTAGAAAGAGGGCTTTTTTTATGGGACACATGACGTGAGAAAATTTAAGCTATTTAATAAGAAGCATAAATTAGTTCTCTAATTTTATCCAACTGATTTCAATCAATATTACATGGTTTTTACTGTGTTCGCCATAGATCTCAAAAAAATTCTTTCCAAATGATCAAATACATCATTCGAAGAATAGTATACTACCCTAAAGGATATTATTACCCTAGAATGGATCTGATCACTAGAATGATGAAAATCTTCATAATTCATTGATATAGAGGAATTTTTATCTTACCTTACTGATATTATATAGTGTTAATTACATCTAAAGAATTTCTCCTGAGAATACTCTAGATTAAAGTTACGTCTTATATTTCTCTTGATTATCAATAAATGTTTATGAGATGATCAATATGGAAGGTTTAGATAGAATGATGAATTTGGATAAATGTTGACTTCATATAAAGTGAGCAACTTAAGTTCATTCAGTTAATTTCAATTTTTAAAGTTTTTTCTTAGCTGAAGTTAAACTTAGGGTCGTTGTTAAATTTTGAAAAATGTGTTAAAATCCTAAAACTTAATTTGATGAAAATTTTTTAGATTTTCTGAAACTAATTTGTTAAATTTAATAGATCTATTTTATTTTTTCTTTAAATTTATATTGTAATTAATTAAAGTTCAATTTGAATGTTGAGGGATTTTTTTTGTGTCGTTGGAGTTAATTAAGATTTATTAAAGTTGGTTAGGCTTATTTTCAAAGTTGATTATTAAAGTTATTTAGGAATTGTAAAACTTAAGATTGATTTGAATCTTTTAAAAAAATTTTTAGACTCGTTAAAATTCATTTATGTTCATTTACATATTTAAAATTTTGTTTAAAATTTATTAAGTTTGTTAAAAATTATTAAGACTTATAGAATGATCCCGTGCCCGTCCGCACTAAAACCCTAAGATCTCAGCCTAGACTCAACCAAATCACTTCGGGTTTGGTCCTATGGACTCGTCTAAGTGAGACGAACACATCCATACAGTTAATGTAACATGAAATCAAGCTTAAGTAAATTGAGAATCAAAATAAGCTCAGGAAGAGGAGGAGTTTTATACCTTTGCTCTAAGAAGGGAGGCTTTAATAAGAGGTGCTCGACACGTTCTTTGGGGTCCAAGAGGCTCGGGATTGAGTCCTTGGTCTTAGTGTAAGGCCTAGGTATGAATTTGACCAAGCTCAATTTTAGGTGTTGGTCTAGAGCTATGGTAGAGGCTCTGTGGAAGGGGGATTTGATGGGGCTTTAGCTTTTTTTACTATTGTGAAGGTGTGGGTGAAGTTAATTTGTGTTTGATGGACTGTGGAGGTGTATTGGGTTCTGTCCTGGTTTCTGGTGAAAGTGTAGGCGAAGTTAATTTGTGTTTGATGGACTGTGGAGGTGTATTGGGTTCTATCCTGGTTTTCGCCAGGGCTTCGAGCTCAAAATTGGGCTCCGGCAATGGTAATTGGTGAGGGAAAGTGGTTGGAATGCACTGAGGGGATATTAGGGAAGCTCTGTGTGAAGTTTTGAGAGACATCTCTAAGGAAATTTCAGCACTTTGTTCAACGGCCATGGAGGTGACCTTTTATAAAAATGGGGTTATGGTGGCTGTCTTGGCCAATTAGAAGGTGTAATGTGGTGCTTAGGTGGAGGGCAGAGGAGCTAGAGAAAATGGTTGGAATGCACTGAGAAGATCTGAGGGAAGCTCTGTGTTAAGTTTGGAGAGGCCTCTCTAAGGAAATTTTAGCACTTAGTTTAATGGTCATGGCGGTGGCCTTTTATAAAAATGGGGTTATGGTGGCTGTCGTGGCCAATCAAGAGGTGTAATGTGCTGCTTAGGTGGAGGGTAGAGGAGCTCCATAGTTTGATTTGGATGAGCTGGCCTCTAGGTTTGATTTGGGTGAGGTGCCATGGGGGTGGCTCTCAGTTTTCGGCTTTCCTGCCACTAGGCTGGCTGGCCGGCTAGGGGGAGGTGGCTAGGAGCTCAGGGAACCTAAAGGAATCCATCACAACAATTTAGTGCAAATGTGTTTTGATTTGGCAAAGATACTTTAAGAAAGTGCATTTTTGGAAATAAGATCCCTTAATTTGGGGGTCCTTTGGTCCATGACTTGATTTAGGTGGTTTCATGGTGTTTGGACTAGTCACTAAGTCCAACTAATGACTGTGGTGGAGTTAATTTGGTGGCTTTAGGGTGGTTAGGT
>NW_018165160.1:82474-82784 GCF_001263595.1 Phalaenopsis equestris
GCAACAACAAAAGAAATTCATTCATGATGCAAAAGCATATTTTTGGGATGAGCCTTATTTATATAAAAAATGTAAGGATCTTATTATGAGAAGAGGTGTACCTTATGAAGAAACTGAGATGATCATTCAGAAATGTCATGATTCTAAGTTTGGAAGACATTGTGAGATTGATAAAATTGCTTATAAAATTTTACAAGCTGGATTTTATTGGCCTACCATCTTTAGAGATGTTTATAAATACATAAAAACTTGTGATTGATGTCAACGAGTAGGCAATATATTTAGAAGAAATGAAATGCCTCTGAATTTC
>NW_018165160.1:84210-86209 GCF_001263595.1 Phalaenopsis equestris
CCGAATTAGGGATTTTAGTCTGTCACTCTAAAATCTCTAATTCTACGCCCGATAGTAATATTTCCTTATTTATTTGCACCCAACTTCCAAGGGTTTTGACCTCCCTGAATCTTGGATGTAATCTTCACTTTAGTTGTAAAACTCATCATATTTTAACAAATAAATTGGCCAGACTGAAAGTAAATTAAGATCGAATTGAAAAGATCATCACAATTTCTTAAACATTTTCATGGTTTCACCAATTCAAATCATCATTTCACAAATCTCGAGACAAGGAGAAAGACAGAGAAACTACTCAGTACTCATGGGGAAAACACATCAAAACTCGAAATTCATATATAAAATCAAAGTCAACAAACTACAATAAGTAAATAACTTATCTCTAAATTCTCCCCAAGAACACTCGTCGAAGTTCCTCTGAATCTCTTCCTTTCTTTACAGCACACAGAATTCCTCTTTGAATTAGCAAGGAGGAAGAAATCTCTCACTTTCCCTCCACTCTTACAATTTCTTGAAGAAATCCTCACAATTGTTACAAACTAATGGAACCTATCTAACCTCTAGGGTCTTTCTAACATCCAGGACCTTCCTGGCTCTCCAGCCTCTCCAAACTCTCTGGGCTCTCTTAATTTTCAGCCAAAAATATTCTTTTAAAGTTGTGGATGAGCTTTCCTAAGAGTTACCTAAGCATCCCTTCAAAATTTGGCCTTCTCCAAAGCTTGAGTAGGTATAACCATCGATCTCGCCGTCGGCAGCCTTGAGGGCGCCGACGGTCCTTGGGGCCTCCGCGGGTGGGCTTCTGAAGATTTTGTCCTATAGTCTCGGGAAAAACTCATCGTCAGTGGGGTCGAGGGCGTCAAGGTGATCCCTCTTGAGGCGGCCGCTGGTTGGATTAACTATTCTATTTTTGATTTTGGTCCTTTTTGCTCCAAATTTGCTCTTTTTTATATATTTTTGCTCCAATTACCCTAATTCATCATTCCTGCAACAAAACATCAAAAATATCTTTCTTTAATGCAATATCATTAAAAATAGTATAAAATATGTATGAAAATCTCAACATATTTTCCTTTGGTCAGTTAGGACCATTCGAAATTGGAACGCATTCGGACCAGAGTGAAACTGTGCAAATTTTACCTTGGGCGTCGACGGCGCCCTCGACGCCGCCAACGGTGCCCTCGATGCCGCTGACGACCTCGACACTGTCGACGACGGGTTTTTGCCGAGAGTCCAGACAAAATTAATATAGAAGCTCGCTGACGGCGCCATCGATCACGCCAACGGCGAGACCGACGAATGGATAGTTGTGCAGGTTTAAATGGCAATTTTTGGCGGTTTTTGGACGGGAATAGTTTTTTTAAACTTAAAAAATTGAATTCCAGTTCATATTTTCCCTCCAAAAATGAAGTGAAACTCTACCAATTTTATTCTTATGGTGTCCAATTCCCCTAATAATCCCAGATTGCGAGTTTTCAATCGGTGAAAATTTATTTCGGTGAAAATTTTTTTTTGCGGAAGCGCAACGAATCTTCAACAAGTTGCTGACAAAGAAAACATTGATCAAAGAATGAGGATTTGTTAATCACAGATTGAATAATCCCACGACGGATATTGAAGAAACGATAGTGCGTTGAAGATGGGAAGTGTTGTGCTACACTACTGCCGCCGCGGTGGTTCCTGTGGTGAAAGAATTCTATGCAAATTTACACGGAATCAACCAAGGAGTTGTTTATGTGCGAGGAAGATGGATCACTTTCACTCCTGCATGGATCAATGAATTATAATGATAAAGAATGTTCCTGTCTGCCACTATTTCAATTTTTTTCCCAATGAGAAACTAGATGAATGAGATTTACCAATATTTAACGGACAAAACTGACGACTAGGAAACAAGAGAAAACGAGTATGTTAGTTTTTTAGCAACACTTCTGAATCCCGTTTCGAAATATTGGCACTTTTTCATTTCTGCGAAACTGTTACCGACAATGAAGATTGGTAA
>NW_018165160.1:86562-89241 GCF_001263595.1 Phalaenopsis equestris
GAAATTGGAAAAGGAGGTACAACAAAGGAGGTACAACATGTCATGAATGAGATTAATAATATCTTTGATTTCTTCGATCATCTAGGCTGGAGGATGAAGGAACATTTTGAGCACTTTGAACATTTGGAAGATAGCTTGATACGACTGATGAGGAGGATGAAATTGATAGAGGAGGATTCTACTGAAGAATTTCCATTCTGACCCTTCTACAACCTCTTCGTTTATGTGAAATCAATGGGTGATCTCAGAGGATAATCGAGTATCGAGTCTGAGGATTAGTATATTTATATTACTACCTATTTGTCTATCTATGTATTTTGATTTGAACTTTATATTTATTTTTCTTTAGAATTATGCTTGTAGATCTCTGTATAGTTGAGACTAAGCATAGGATGTTTTGTTTTCAGCATTTTGAGTGTTGTGGCTTAGATTGTGATGCTAAATTAACATATTGAGGTTGAGAAAATACCAAACTTAGGTGTGTTATGTAACGTATATTGTACCCCTTGGAATTTATATATAAATGTGATGTTTTGTGTTGTGAAAGTTTATATGTGCTAAATACATCATTTAGTCATTTAAAATTATGTCTATAATGATTAAACGGATGTCGTTTAGGCTTGGAATTGATCGAAATCACAAAAATCCAGAATTTGGACAAAATTAATAGAGCTCGTCGACGGCGCCCTCGATGCCGCCGATGACGAGATATTCCAGAGACTTAGGATTTAAATTCCAATTGAGCGTGCCGACGGCGCCATCGACCGCTGACGGCGAGCTCATGAAAAACACCATTAACCGTGATTTTGACCAGTCAACTGCCATTATTCATCATCCTCTTCCTCCTAAAAATGTCATTTTCAACGTAGGGCTTTAAAGATCTTAGATTGGGAGGTAATTTCAAGGCTTTTTGACACTGGATTTGATCATCTTTAGGTAAGTGCTTCACTCCAAGCTAAAAATATTTAATTTTCATCATTGATTTCTTCCACATTGAGGAGATCCAAAAAATTTGAGAATGTGAAGAAAATTTGGGAAGAAATTCATGGATCTTAATGTTGAATTCTTAGAATTACTATTGGAAACCATGATTTGCATATTTGAAGTAATTTTTGGAATTTGTCTATAATTTGATTAAATTGAAATGGCTCAACGACAAAAGAGAAGAGTTGAGTTCGACGAGTCTCGCTTTGTCAATGCGATGACTCAAACAAAATTTACTTCCATATTTAAAGGAAAGAAGTGCAAACATAATCGAGTTTTTGAAAGTCTGGGAAGAGAAATTGAATGAGTTATTGCCGAGCGGAGGTAGGAAAACTTTTGTTACACCACCAATAAAGCTGATGCAAATGTTGTGAAGGAGTTCTACGCCAATGTGAATTATTCTGATGACGGAATTGTTCAAGTGCATGGATTCCAGGTTGAGTTTACTGCCGCCCGCATCAACACTTTTTATGAAGTCCTAGACTCTTATAGCTGTCAATATGAATCCTTTAGTACAATAGAAGGCCCCCTCAATGATGTGATCGACTTTCTCACTGATGGGAAACGAACATGGAAGATAAAGCAGCAAGAAAAAAAGGTAAATTTTTCTGTTTCCATGTTGAATGCCACCTCTAAGGTGTGGCACTATTTCATTTCCTCTATTCTGTTACCAACCTATCACTATAATGAGGTAACTAGAGATAGAGCTATTCCGAATTTCTGTATTCAGAATAGTACAACTATAAATGTGGGGAGAATAATTCTTAAGAATATATTGACTACGGCGAGGAGTGAGATAAGTGGAGGTCTAGGACATCCTGGACTTATTTATACAATTTGCAAACTTTCTAGAGTGGAAAGTGGAGATGAAGAATGGGTTTGTCCTATGAAACCCATTAGTAAGGCTAATTTAAGTACTTATGAATCCCATGAGAAATGGAGAACTGGGGTAGAAGTCAAGAACCTTCTACTAGTAGAGATGTCCCCTCTACAAGTTATGATGTTCCACCTTCTAGTTCCCCTACCCTCTCTGATTTGATGAATGAGCTGACCTTGCAGCGGAAGAGCATAGACTTGATAAGGCATAGAATTGATAAGTGAAAGGATTGGAGGTTTAGAATGTCGACACGATTATGATAGTGAGTACCTGCAGAGGCATTCCAATTTTGAGGTAGCTTATTATGAAGCTCAGGCCTGACACTACAGAGGTGAGCCTGATGTTACGTTTCTTGAGTGCTCCCATACTCAGTGTCAACCCAATCCACCTGCTGATCAAGGCGATGAAGATATAGCTTGGGATTTTGATATAGAATGAAAATTGATGTACTTATGTTTGTATTTTATTTTATGTAATCTTTTTGTAATAGAAATGGATGTTTTTGTATTTGGACTTTCATTTTGTGTATTTGAATAATTTTAACTTTTGTTATAAAGTTGTGTTATAGTTAAATATGCATGTGTAGTTTAATAGATATTGAGCAGAATTATGGATTGTAATGTGATTTTCGTTTCACGTTTTGCATTTTATTTTTAATTATTTAGTATTATGGTTGTGTTAGGAAATGTTCTGCTTATTTAATGTTTTAGTTTTATACTTATTTCAAAATTTCATTACCCAGAAATTCCTCTAATGATTTATATGTGTAGAAAGCTCCTAATATTACTGACCAGGTGAAGTAGAAATGTTGAGAAGGC
>NW_018165160.1:89421-90461 GCF_001263595.1 Phalaenopsis equestris
ATTTATATGATTTCATGTAGTGAATTTAATTTAGGTAACTATATTTTTGTAATTATTTAAATATTATGGTTGATTTAAAGAAATATTTTTGTAATGAAAATTAATTTTTGTAACTTAAGATATTTAGTATAAGAGAATAAGATTATAGTTAACTATTTATAGTAAAGGAAACTATATTTTGAAGTATTAAGAATCTGGAAATTCATTCAAGAAGAAAAGATTGAGGCTCAATGATGTAAAAATTGTGAAATATTTATAAGGTAAGGAAATGCTTTGAGTTTCAAATTTAGGGAAGGAAAAGTGAAGTTCAAAATCATTAAAGGGTATTCAGATATAGTAATCCTCACTTGAAAAAGGAAAAAGAAAGGATTGAAAACAATACCTAAAATGAAAAGAAAAAAAATATATAGGATTGAAAGAAATCCAAATGAAAAAAAGAAAAGAAAGGAAAAAATTATGGAAGTGAGGAGAAGCTTGAGGATATGCCTAATAAAAAATTGGCTTCACTGTACCTACCTAAAAGGGAAAACATAAATACATTCCTGAACTTACATTTATGGAAAAGGTGTTTTACTAGTAGAGTTCTCATGAAGTTCCTATCTTTTGGATACTCTAAGTGACTTAAGATTACAACATATAGTCATTCTTGAAATAAACAGAGGAGTAGAACTCTTAAACTTGATGAGTAGATAATCTTGTGGCTACAGAGCTAATTCGATTACTTGAATTTTTTTCTGAAAATCTTACTATGATATTTATTTAAATCAAATTTATAGTATTTTTGAATTAAAACTTTACTGCAGTAGATCATAACTTTTATGTTGTACCAAAATTACTTGAGAATAAGTAATAGTTAAGTTTGGGAGATTTTGACCAAAGGAAAATATGTTGAGGTTTTCATACCTATTTTATACTATTTTTGATGTCATTGCACTTTAAAGAAAAGTATTTTTGATTTTTTATTGCAGAAATGATGAATTAGGGTCATTGGAGCAAAAAGATGCAAAAAGAAGCGAATTTGGAGCGAAAAGGACCAAAAT
>NW_018165160.1:90536-91296 GCF_001263595.1 Phalaenopsis equestris
TTAGGCAACTCTTGGGAAAGCTCATCCATAACTTTAAAAGAACATTTTGGCAAAAATTGAGAGAGTCTAGAGGCCTTGGAGGTTAGAGAGGTTCCATTAGTGTATAGAATTTCTAATAGGGTTTAACAATTGTGAGGAATTCTTTGAAAGATTGTAAGAGTGGAGGGAAAGTTAGAGATTTCTTCCTCCTTGCTACTTCAAAGAGGAATTTTGTGTGCTATAAAGAAAGGAAGAGATTCAGAGGAACTTCAAGCAGTGTTCTTGGGGAGAAATTAGAGATAAGTTATTTACTTGTTATAGTTTATATGACTTTGATTTTATATATGAATTTTGAGTTTTGTTTTGTTTTTCCCATGAGATCTGAGTAGTTTTCTCTGTCTTTCTCCTTGTCTTCAGATTTATGAAATTGTGATTTGAATTAGTGAAGCCATGAAAATGTTTAAGAAATTGTGATGATCTTTTCTCTTTGATCTTAATTTACTTTCAATCTGGCCAATTGATTTGTTAAAAAATGTTGAGTTTTATAACTAAAGTAAAAATTACATCCAAGATTCAGGGAGGTCAAAGCCCTTAGAAGTCCCCAATTGGGAAATAATATTATCAGGCGTAGAATTGGAGATTTTCGAGTGACAGACTAAAATCCCCAATTCGGTCCTATCATTTGGGTGCTGAGGTGTAGATGTTAGCCCTCAGGTGAGGGGAACGTGGGAGCTCCGAAGTGAGAGCCGGTATCCTCTCAGCCTAGCTGCAGATTCAGTAA
>NW_018165160.1:91536-92094 GCF_001263595.1 Phalaenopsis equestris
ATAGATAAGCAAATTGAACTTCGTTGTTGTGATTAAAGTATTGCTTTTCTAAAATATTAATCTGTAGTTCTAACCACTCCCTGTGGGATCGATATCTAGGACTCCATTAGAGCCCTATATTACTTGAGTGATACGTATACTTGCATTGATAAGTGTGACTTTACAATTATTGAATATTCATTACGTCCATATTTATCTTGTATTTTAAGCATATTAAAGTCGCTGTTGATTCCTAAGTTCATATTTTCCTTCCTAAGTTCATATTTTCCCAATCATATTTTCCCAAAAATGAAGTGAACCTCCACCAAATTCATCCCTATGACATCCAATTCCCTTGAAAACCATAGAATGCAAGTGTTCAGCCGGAGAGAGTTCTTTGGTACGGAAGCGCAATGAATCTTCAACAAGGTACTGGCAAAGAAGAGATTAATCAAGGAACGAGGATTGGTAAAGTTTCTAAGGAAAGTGCTAGTCTGAATTACTGCATCCATGCATCCAAATGAATCGATATTGGATCTATAATTGTGAAGTCTGTTTTGGGCCTGATTGTTCATGGAT
>NW_018165160.1:92195-103589 GCF_001263595.1 Phalaenopsis equestris
AGAAAAGGTACTTCTACCTTGGAGCCTTGGAGGCCTTTGGACCTAACTGAGAGATTCCCAACCAATGAAGATGAAAACGTTATGACTATTGACTATTAGGACGGATCAATCATCTCAGAATTCACTGCCTGTTCAACCTTTAGTTCCGGACAAGACACTAGTGATCCTGCGCAGAACCAAAAAATCGGAGAAAGAGGTACAAAATGTTATGAATGCAATTAATAATATCTCTGATTTCGTTGATCATCTAGACTGGAGGATGAAAGAACAATTTGCTCACTCTGGACATATTAAAGATAGTTTGATACAACTGATGAGAAGGATGAAATTGATAGAAGAGGATTCTACTGAAGAATTTCCATACTAACCCTTTTATAACCTCTTCGTTCATGTGCAATCAATGGGTGATCTGAGAGGAGAATCTAGCACCATTGCTACCTTTCTGTCTATGTGTGTAATTTGGTTTGAACTTTATGTTTGCTTTGCTTTAGAATTTTGCTTTTAAATTTTGAGTTGTCTTATATTTTGTAAGTTTGAGAAAATACCAAACTTAGGTGTGTTGTTTAACGTATATTGTAATCCTTAGAATTTATATATAATTATGATGTTTTGTGTTGTGAAAGTTTATTTGGGATAAGTACATCATTTAATCACTTAAAATTATGTCTATAATGATTGAACGGATATCATTGAGGCTTGAAATACCGCCACTATTCATCATTCCCTTCCTCTAAAAAAAGCAATTTTCGACCTAAGGCTTGAGAGATCTTGGAATTGGGGGCAATTTCAAGGCATTTAGACACCGGATTTGATCATCTCTTGGTAAGAGCTTCACTCCAAACTAAATATATTTGATTTTCACCATGAATTTCTTCCACATTGAGAGAACCCAAAAATTTTGAGAATGTGAATAAAAAATTGGGAAGAAATTCCTGGAACTTAGTTTGACACTACAGAGGTGAGCCTGATGTTACATTTCCTGAATGCCTCCGTTATATTGAGTATCAACCCAATCCACATGCTGACCAAGGAGATGAAGATATAGTATTGGATTTTGATATCTGAATGTAATTGATGTACTTTTACTTTTATGTTTTTAATTTTTGTAATAGAAACAAATGTTTGTTTGTACTTTTATTTTTATTGTTGTAATTGGATAATTTTTAATTATTGTTTTAAATGTTTAGTGTGGTAGTTAAAATTTGCATGTGTAGTATAATGGATGTTGATTAGTAATTTGTGAATTGTAATGTAATGTGATTTTTATTTTGCATTTTAAATTGTAATTGTCTTTTGTTTAATATTATGGATGTGTTAGTGAATTATTATGTTTGTGTAATGTTTAGTTGTGTATTTATTTCAAAATTTCATTACCCAACAATTTCTCTAATGAATTATATGTATAGAAAGCTCCTAATGTTACAGACCAGGTGAAATAAAAATTTCAAGAAGGACTGCAAAAATTTCAGACTAACGAAAATGCCTAAAATACTGAGGTATGATTTATATTTAGAGTTTTTCTTTCCACCTGTATCATTTTATATTGAAAAATTTAAGTTTGGGGGAGGGAAAAAAAAGATTAACTATTAGATGTTCTCTTTTTAAATATTTTTAAAAATTATATAGGTGAAATAAAAATTTTAAGAAGGACTGCAAAAATTTCAGACTAACGAAAATGCCTAAAATACTGAGGTATGATTTATATTTAGAGTTTTTCTTTCCACCTGTATCATTTTATATTGAAAAATTTAAGTTTGGGGGAGGGAAAAAAAAGATTAACTATTAGATGTTCTCTTTTTAAATATTTTTAAAAATTATAAATATGATTTTATATAGTGAATTTAATTCAGGTAACTCTATTTTGTAGATATTTAAATATTATGGTAGATTTAAAGGAATATTTTTGTAATGAAAATTAATTTTGTAGATTAAAGATATTTAGTATAAGAGAATAAGACTATAGTTAACAATTTAAAGTATAGGAGACTATATTTTCGGGTATTAAGAATCTGAAAATTTATTTGAGAAGAAGAGATTGGGGCTCAATGATGTAAAAGCCATGAAATATTTATAAAGTAAAGGAATTCTTTGAGTTTCAAATTTATGGAAAGAAATGTGATGTTCAAAATCATTAAAGGCTATCCAGATATAGTAATCCTCACTTGAAAAAGGAAAAAGAAAGGATTAACAACAATCCCTGAAAAAAAAAGAAAAATATATAGGATTGAAAGCAATCCAAATGAAAAAGAGAAAAGAAAGAAAAAATTATGAAAGTGAGGAGAAGCTTGAGAATATGCCTAATAAAAAATTGGCTTCATTGGACCTACCTAAAGGGAAAACCTAAATACATCCTTGAACTTATACTTATGGATTAGACCTTTTACTAGTATTGTTCTTATGAAGTTCCTATCTTTTGAAAATTCTAAGTGACTTAATATTACAACATATGGTCATTCTTGAAATGAATAGAAGACTAGAACTCTTGAACTTGATGACTAGATAATTTTGTAGCTGCAGAGTTAATTTAATTACTTGAATTTTTTCTAAAAATCTCACTATGATATTTACTTAGATCAAACTTATAGTATTTCTGAATTAAAACTTTACTACCATAGATCATTACTTTTATATAGTACTAAAATTACTTGAGGACAAGTAATAGTTAAGTTTGAGAATTTTTACCAAAGGAAAATATGTTGAGATTTTCATACCTATTTTACACTGTCTTTGATAATATTGAACTTTAAAGAAAGGTATTTTTGATGTTTTGTTGCATGAATGATGAATTAGGGTCATTGGAGCAAAAAGATGCAAAAAGGAGCAAATTTGGAGCGAAAAGGACCAAAATGTGAAGATTTGAAGTAGGGCGCCGACGGCAAGCCCAACAGCGCCGACGACGAGAATTTTCGAGACGACGGCACCCTCGAGACCCCCTCGAGCCCGCCGATGGAGAGATCGGCGGTTACTTTCCAAGGTTTATTGAATGCGGATGATTTTTAGAGGGATGCTTAGGCAACTTTTGGGAAAACTTATTCATAACTTTAGAAGAAGACTTTGGTCGAAAATTGAAGAACTCTTGGAGTTCCTGGAGGTTAGTGAGGTTCCAATAGTGTGAAGAGAGTCTAATTGTGAGGAATTCTTTGAGAGATTGTAAGAGTGGAGAGAAAGTGAGAGATTTCTTCCTCTTTGCCGCTTCGAAGAGTAATTTTGTGTTTTGTAAAGAAAAGAAGAGATTCAGAGGAACTTCAAGGAGTTTACTTGGGGAGTAATTAGAAATAAGTTTTATTTACTTGTTGTAGTTTGTATGACTTTGCTTTTATATATGAATTCTAAGTTTTGTTGTGTCTTACCCATGAGTTCGGAGTAGTTTTCTCTGTCTTTCGCCTTGTCTTGAGATTTGTGAAATGGTGATTTAAATTTGTTGAGCCATAAAAATGTTAAAGAAGTTGTGATGATATTTTCACTTCAATCTTAATTTACTTTCAATCTGGCCAATTGATTTGTTAAAATATTTTGAGTTTTACAACTAAAGTGAATATTACATCCAAGATTCAAGGAGGTCAAAGCTCTTGGAAATTAGGTGGAAAGCAAATAAATAAGGAAATAAAATTATCGGGCGTAAAATTAGAGATTTTAGAGTGACAGACTAAAATCCCTAATTTGGTCCTATTGTTTGGGTGCTGAAGTGTAGATGTTAGCCCTGAAGTGAGGGTAATGTGGGAGCTCTAAAGTGAAAGTCGGTATCCTCCTAGCCAAGCCGCAGATTCAGTAAAAAAACATAGTATTAGTCAATGTTCTTTATGCTTGGACAAAGGGTAAAGAATATGTATGCTCCTATTTGGCACAATACAATTTGAACTGATTCACTTTATCCATTCACAATAATTTCTTGACAAGGAGAAGGATGCTTTCTTATATATTGAATATCACATTAAAAACTTTATTAGTATAATTAGTTATTTAAGAGTTATTAAAATTACATATTTATGTCAATTGCCTATTAGTGACAGATAAGCAATTTGAATTATATTGTTGTGATTAAGTAGTGATTTTCTAAAATCTTAGTTCATAGCTTCTAATATTACTCCCTTGGGATCGATATCTAGGACTCCATTAGAGCCCTATATTACTTGAGCGATACGTATGCTTGTGTTGATAAGTGTGAATTTACCATTATTGAATATTATATATATACATTTTTATCGAATCTATAACCGTTGTTAAGTTTTTGGTGTCGTTGCTGAGGAATTAAATCTTCTTGTAGCAGTATTAAATACTTGTATTTTTAAGCATATATAAAGTCGTTGTCAGCACCCACTCACATAACTCTTAAATAAAACTTCAAGTGAATGTCTAAGTACTCCGCTCATGGAATAATTAAAATATGAAGGTTCACTGAGCAAAGGACTAATTGATTATGATTGAATCTAAATTTAAATTCGGATGATTACCTGAACAATATAATAAGTTCAAATAAACTCAAAATGTTTCATAGTATTCTAAAGGTTGTTTAGGGTTATCCCCTGAACACTTTTATGATTTTAGATATTTTGAAGGACAACTAAACTTATTATGCTTTGTTCTAGAAAATTATCCATTAAAAATTTTAGGGACCCTCCACATTATGCCTCAAGACTCGATAATTGACCTAAATCTATAAATGTCCTACACTACTTATCCTACATTAATTGACCCAATGCTCAAGGATTTGAGTCTTCTCTAAGGTATTTAAATCCTTTTAAGAAACTGAGGATATTTATTCTTTCCACATATGTGTTATCGGACTCGTGTAAGTTTGAGGTCTAGGTGGCTAGGGCAATGACGATAATTCTAATGTGTCCTAAATGAGGGACACCAAGTAGGATTTTAGAATAGTTTCTCCTAACTCAAAGGTCTCAAATAAGAATAAAGGATAAGGATTAATGATACTATTTGATGACTCTTGAGGAGATAACCACTCTCAATATTCTTAGGTTGTTTGTAGTCCTAGCTCGATTAGAGTAATTAATATGAGGTATGTGCTACTTTACAAAATATTTACAAAAATAAAAGTTATTTGCCTGTTAAAGTAAACTATACATGCATGAAAACTAAATTTACAAAAAAAACTTGGAAGGGTTCACTGTTTAGTACTTGGATTGAGGTTAGGACTGCCCTCCACAGGTTATCGGGCTGGTAGCACATACTCAAGGTTTGGAAGCACACAGTCCAGCTCTTAGCCCCACCTTTGCCAATGTCTTAAATTTAGTCTTTATCTTCTATATGTGACTACAATTTTCTCTTACTACGACTCGCTTTATGAATTTTCTTATATTGGATGTTCTTGTTCACTTTCCTGTAATTTATTTAAATTCTTGCAAATATATCATACTTTATGTTGCTAACCATGCAGCGGTAGCAGAGGCCCAAATATGCATTTATATTTTATGTATTGCAATTTCACTTACTTATTAAAAGTATTTTCTTACTTGCATTTGTTTACTTCACATGCAAAACAAAACATATTATCAAAATTAAATAGCATTTTCAAAAAAATAATAACTACATACACGTCCTTTTAAATTTACGAGAGCCCCTCGGATGAGGTAACTCATGGTTGCTAATGAGATCTCCTCCTTTTAATTGAGATTAACAACTTGTTTGTACTAAGAAAATTCAACAGAAAATAGTGGTACTAGAATGAAGGAATCGTGGGATCCTAACCGATGCTGCTCTAATCAACTTTAACTTCCCCCAAATAAGACATTTGAACAATAACAAAACTACAACATTGAAACAAATATGGTAAAACCTTTTGAACCTTAGAACTTACAACTACTACTTTGACAAGGAGCTTGTAGCTATCACCGTGGGCAGCATGACGAGAATGTACAGAAGAAAAATTTTGAGAAAGCAAGTGGATCTATAACAATAACTTTCCTTAGAATTAAATAACAAGTCATAGGACTTAGAGGTAGTTCCTCTAGTACAATGTAATTCCTCAACTTATCTTCAGACCTTTGCACAGCCATGCTATGCAATTTAAGCCCTAACTTGTTTTATGCTCTGAGGTTATCGTTCGTTACGACATAAACCCTCCTATCTTTCAGGTTATTTATATGACTATGTCATGCAAATGTAAGCCCTAAATAATAATAATAATTGGAAGGACAAAATATCTAATAATACTTCCTCGAAATTGATGCCAAACCATAAGATAGTTTGGGAAGTCACTGAGGTTTCCTCAGGATCCATGACATTTGATGCACCAAAATAATATATTATCTTATGTGTACATTTTATGTTTATTTTATGATATTACACTTTAAAGAAGTGTATTTTTATGTTTCTATTATAGATACATCAATTTTAGTCATTTGGAGCAAAAAGTAGCAAAAAGAAGAAATTTTGGAGACAAAATGAAGAATTTTGTGATCCTGGTGCCAGAGGCGCCAAATTAGCACCAAAGGCGTCATTTTCCTAAGAGCTCACACCAGAGTTGGTGCCAGATGCACCAATTTATCGACACCAGAAGTGCCAAAATCCAAAAAATATTGCAAACTCCATTAAGCGATGCCAAACTGTCGTCATAAGCGCAAGAATCCATAGAACAACACAAACTTCAGTAGGCTGGTGCCAGAGGCCCCAGAGGAGCCAAAACTGCCACCAGAGTGCTGAAAATAAATTAAAATGGAGTAAGTCGGTTTGTGACTATTTTTTAGCAGATTTTGAAGGCTCTAAACATTTTAGATGTCCCGTGGAGTGGTTCAATGCATCTAGACACTTTGGAAGGCTCTCTAATGAATAGATATGTCGCTTGAATGAGGGGACTTATCTCTTAGTGTAAAAATATGTGACTTTTGGGTGAAATTTTAAAGCGAATTTTGAATTCCCTTTGGGCTCCAATTAAAAGAGAAGATTCTAGATAAGAGAAAGTGGGGGCATGAGATAGAGAGAGAGAGTTTGTCTTGAGAGAGAAGAGAAGGATTTTCTTCTAAGGTTGTAAGAGAAGAGGGAAGGTGAGAGATTTCTTTTTTATTACACTTCTAAGAGATAATTGAGTGTGATTGTAAGGAGAAAAAGTGCTTAAAGGGAACTTCTAGGGATTTTCTTGAGAATGAGTGTGAGATGAGTTGAGTTCTTTTTTTTATTTGTTTTGTAAAATTTTTTTTATATATGAAATATGTGTTTTGTTGTATCCTTCTCATGAATTCTGAGTAGTCTTCTTTATCTTTCTCCCTACAATGATTTGGTTTTATGAAGAATTAGTTTGGTTTTATAAAGTTTTAAATGTCAATATATTGTCATGATTCGAGCTCTAATTTTCATTTACTTTTTAATCTGGCCAATTGAAAGGTTAAAATTTGTTGAGAAACATATGATCTGAAAGAGGTATGTTTTCCACAACAAGGTAAGAGTCACATTTAATTTCATGGGTGAGAAAGTAATTCATGGGGTTGCATGCAAATAAATAAGGAAATATACTTTGATGGGCACAGGATTGGAGATTTTAAGGTGATAGATTAAAATCTCCAATTGGTCCAATTTCTTGGAAAGTAAAGCGAGATTGTTAGCCCTCAGATAACGAAGATGTGAGAGCCATTATCCTTTCAACCTAACCACGGATTTAGGGACCAAACTTTGGATTAGTTAATGTTCTTTATAATGTTCTTTATGCACTCTCATGCACTCTCAGAGGGCAAAGAATAGGATTGCTCCTATTTGACACAATACAATTTTATTTATGTATTTTAAATGATTTTAATTTTTTACATTCCATAAACTCATATTAAGGGGAAGGATGCTTTCTTAAATTTGAACTCTTAATTTTAAAACTCTATTTAGTCTTTATAAGTTTACTTTTGAAGTAAAGCAACTAGTTTAGTTAACTTAGTTCTTTCAACTACATTTTATTTAGTTCACATTAAATTTTCTTTAGATTTTAATTAAATACTTAAAGTTTTATAGTTTGAATAATGTGTTTGACTTTATAGCCTTAAGAGTTTCCAACTCCCTGTTGGATTGATACTCAATAGAGCCCTTCATTACTTAAGCGATACGTATACCTTTGTTATTGTTATGGGTTTGTCAACTTAAAGATTTTAAAAGATAAAATTATTTATACTAGATTTATTTTTATTGGGATTAAACTGAATATTCATAATTAGTAATAGCCGATCGCGAATCAAGTTTTTTGGGCCGTTGACGGGGAGTAACGATAAACTCCAATGGGGTGGTTGCTTGCTAGAGTAATCATTATTTGAACTGAACATTTATTTGAACATTAATATTTATAATTGAGAACATTCTATTTGAACTGAAAAATTATTTGTACTTTAATTAAAAATTTTATATTTTAGTGTGTTCACTTATTTTTATTTCTTCTTGTGTTTGTGTATGCATAGTTTTAAGATCAGTAGATTTAGTACCTTACGATTTAGAGTTAGAAAGAATAATAAAAAAATTTTGAAAACAACAAAAAGAGAGATAATTTGAACAGAATGGCTTGCAACTCAAGTAATTATGGAAATGAAAATGAACATCATCAGAGACCTTTAAGAGATTGTGTTAATCCTACAATAGATAAAATTCATTTGAGTATACAAAATCTTGATGTTGCTGCCAATTCATTTGAGCTTAAACCTGCATTTATCCAAACTGTACAAAATAATCAGTTTGGGGGATTTGTACTGCATTTATCCAAACTGTACAAAATAATCAGTTTGGGAGATTTGTACTCCTAAAATATAGTATTTTTATATACATTTTTATAACTATTTTTTGAGATATTTTTATACACATTTTTATAACTATTTTTTGAGATATTGCTCTTTAATGAAAGGAATTTGTGTGTTTTTCTTTTAGATACAATCAAATGGATGAAAATGCTAAAAGAGTGACAAAGGGTCAAATTTGGAGCAAAAATGAAGAAATTTGTAAAAATGAACTTGGGAGCCTAAGCACCCAGAATGACGCCTAAGCGCTAGGTACCCCACGCTTAAGCACTAGAAATAGTTACTTCATGAATTATTTAATTTTAGCGGATTTTTGAAGAGATGTTTGAAGCAGCCCTTGATAAAAAATTGGTAAATAGCCCATGGACATGAAAATTCATTCAATTGGCTTATGAGGAGGCAACCTCTAGAAGATTCATTGAATGGAGACACCTTTTCGAAGTGACACCAAGGCACCCCGTGGATTTTTATAAGAAAAAACTTAGACTTTCCAAGACGCCAGGCCAGCCATCCACTAAACTTTACAATCCATCGTCGCCGCCGCCGACGACCACCTTTACTTTATTTTATTTTATTTTAAGTATTAGTTTATATTGTGAGAGAAGGAAGAGAATTTAAAGGGACTTCAAGACATTTGGTGGAGATAATTTGAGATAAGTGTTTATCTTTGTGTCTACACTTGGTTTTATATTAGATTTCTTGATTGTGTGCATGATTTCTACTTTTAAACTCATGTGTGGTTGTGTTTTCTCCATGAATTCTGAGTGTTTTTCGTTATTAGATCTTCCATCCAATACTTAATCACTTATTATTTTAAGGAAAAAAATAAATAAAATTACTCAAAATTCATAGAGAAAATACAACCACACTTAAGTTTGAAGGTAGAAATCATATAAATAAGTAAGAAGTCTAAATTAAAACCAAATGTTAATACCTGATGTGAGAACATGTAAGATCTGAGATGGTAATGTCTCAGTCAGCAAATGGTTGGAATCAAATATTGATTTCATGAATGAGGATGTAGTTCATGGGGTTGAGTGCAAATAAATAGGAAAATATATTTTCAAGGGTGTAGAATTCGAGGATTTTAGAGTGACAGACCCCCAAATTTGATTTATAGTTTTAGGTTTTGATACGAGATGTTACGAGATGTTAGTACGAGATGTTAGCCGCCAGGTGGAGGGAGAAGAGAGAACTCTAGAGTGAGAGCTAGTATCTTCCCAGCCTAGCCGGTCTTCAAGAAATTCAAACTATAAATTAGCCAATGTTCTTTCTAGTATCTCTAGTAAGGGTCCATTACCATACTGCCATAACTAGATTTCTATGTGTCACTGATTCATAATAAGGAAAAATAGATTTTATTTATATTGCCTTCATCTCGCAAGTATTTTAGTTAAGTTAACTAGTTACTTACTTTATTTTCAATTATAAAAATTACAAAAAGAATTGAACTTTCATTCCTATTTTAGTATCCTAAGTTAAAGTAAGAATATATTGCTAAGTAAAATTTTTTTATATATAATTAATCCTCCGTGTGGGTTTGAAATTCAGACTTAATCAAAAAAATTTATTTTACTTGATAACGATACATAAATTTGCGTAGTATCCCATATTAAAACATTATAACTGCATTCTTATTTGCTTCATAGTGAAAGATTTACCTAGCTTTTACTTTAGATCAAGTTTTTGGCTTTGTTGAAAATTAAGAATAAATTTTAAGGAAATTAATCATATAATTGCATGCATCACATTTTACATCTACACATATAAAAAAATGGGATCAAGTTTTTGGCGTCGCCGCCGGAGAGGAAAAATATAATAGTAATTTGCAAAAATATTTTCAAAAGAAGTTTTTAGAAAACAAAATTTTTAGTAAATCTTATTTAAAATTTTAGGTTTATTTTAGGAATACTGTAGTGTCTTTTTTTTTATGAAGTTCTTATTTGTGTGTGTTTTTTTTTTGCTTTATTTTATTTTATTTTATGTGTTTTATAGTAATGTTTATGTAGTTCAGGTTTTGCAGGACTTGTGTCTTACGAACCTGAATTAGAAAGAACTATTAGAAAAATTAAAAAATTAAAAATTATTGAAAATTTTCAAGAAATGACAAATCAAAATAATCAAAGTATTGAGGAGTTTAGACCTTTAAGAGATTATGCAAATCCTATGGTGGATGAAATTCATTGTAGTATTCAAAAACCCGATGTAGTAGCTAATTTATTTGAGCTTAAACCTGTTATTATTCAAATGGTATCAAATAATCAGTTTGGGGTGGGCATCAACTGAATATCCAAATTTATATCTTGACAATTTTCTAGAATTGTATGCTACATTTAAATATGATAGTTTATCAAATAACTCTATAAGAAATAGATTATTTTCTTTCTTACTGAGAGATAAAGCTAAGATATGGTTACAGTTGTTATCACCTGGATCTATCAGAATATGAAGTGATTTAGCGTAGAAATTCCTTGTTAAATATTTTCCACCATAAAAAATTGTGAAGCTTAGAAATGATATTACATCTCTTAGTCAGTTTGGCAGGTAATCTATTTATGAAGAATGAGAAAGATTTAAAGAACTCTTTAGAAAGTGTCCACACCATGCTATACCAGATTGGCTAATAATTCAAACTTTTTATAATAGATTAGCTGGATCTCTTAGATATATTATCGATGTC
>NW_018165160.1:103625-110836 GCF_001263595.1 Phalaenopsis equestris
TAGATGGCTACAAATAATTTTCAATGGCCTTCTGAAAGGGTAAATCTTAAGAAAGTAGCCAATATTCACAAAAATAAAGCTTTTGTCATGTTAGCAAATCAAGTTGCTGCATTTTTAAGGAAGTTAGACCAATTTGGAATGATTTTCTCTCAACCAATTACTATAATTGAACATAATTCATTAGAACAAATTGTAGATTCTCATGCATCAATAGACATTTTAAATGCCATAAACAATAAACAGAATAACCCATATTCAAATTATTATAACCCAGGTTGGAAGAACCACCCCAACTTTACTTTGAACAATGTTTCGGGTGATAATAATCAGCAATGAGGAACAATCAAGTAAACCCATTGGGAAACTGGAACAATCAAGGGAATAGCAATTATAGACCTATTAATCCTCCAGGTTTTAATAGTGATACATAATTTAAGGAGAAGAAGTTGTTTATAGAGAAGTGGTATTACAAATGGGAAATCAATTACGAAGTCAAGGAGCTACAATTAGAAATATTAAGAATCAATTGGGAAAAATAACAAATTCATTAAGTAATAGATCCAAAGGAACACTTTCTAATAATACAGAAATAATTTTGAAAGACAAAAATAAAGAGCAAGTAAAAGCCGTTCAACTCAGAAGTGGAAGAGAATTGGAAGGTAGAGTTTAAAAAGAGACCGAAGTAGAGAGAGAAAAGATTGAAGAACCAAAAGAGGATGCTCCGAAAGGTTTAGAGGGACATATTTCTCCACTTAAAGAGTATTTCAAAAAAACACCACCTTCATTTCCTCAGAGGCTTCAACAACAATGATTGAATAAGAAATTTTCAAAATTTCTAGAAATTTTTAAGAAACTTACAATTAATATTCCATTTGCTGAAGCTTTAGAACAAATGTCAAGCTATGTGAAGTTTATGAAGGATATTCTTAAAGTTTATGAAGGATATTCTTAATAGAAAAAGAAAGTTTAAAGATAATCAGACTGTTGCACTTAGTGAGGAGTGCAGTGCTATAATTTAGAAAAAGCTTCCTGAAAAGCTTAAAGAACCTGGTAGCTTTACAATTTCATGTGCAATAGGAGATAGATTTTATGTGAAAGCTTTATATGATTTAGAAGAAAGCATCAAATTTTTGTCATTATCAATATTTAAAAGATTGGGATTAGGAGAAATAACCCCTACTACTATAACTCTGCAGTTAGCAGATCGTTCAATAACATATCCTAAATGAGTTATAGAAGATGTCTTATTGAAGTGGATCAATTTATCTTTCCTGTTGATTTTAGATATGGAGGAAGATAAAGAGATACTTATCATTTTGGGGAGACCTTTCCTAGCCACAGGAAGAGCAATGATAGATGTGCAGAAAGGAGAATTAACTATGTGTGTCAATGATCAAACAATCACAACATTTAATATTTCAAAATCAATGAAATACCCTGAAAAAGGTAATGATGATGAATGTTATAGAATGGATGTTATAAGATATTTAAATGAATGTCATTTCAAAGAAAGTTATGAAGAGAAATCTAAGATAAAAGAGTTGGAACACGAGCAAGAAGAGGAATTAGAAAAAAATATGAAGATTTATATAAGGAAGAATCAAATTATGTTCGAGAAAGTTTTGAAGTTTTGGACACATCAGAGAAAGATACATTTTTTTGTCCATCTATTTAAAAATCTCTTGAACTTGAGTTGAAGTTGTTTCCTGAACATTTGAAATATTACTTTTTAGTGATTCCTCTACATTACCTGTCATAATTTCCTCAAAATTGACTACAGAAGAAGAAGAGAGTTTGATGAAAATTTAAAACAATTATACCTAAGTTTTTGGCTTTGGATGGACAATTGCTGATATAAAAGGAATCAGTCCATCAATTTGTATGCATAAAATTCATATGGAAGAGAACAACACACCCAATGCTGATTCTAATAAAATTCATATGGAAGAGAACAACACACCCAATGTTGATTCTAAAAGGAGATTGATTTCTATTATGAAAGAAGTTGTTAATAAAGAAATTTTAAAGTGGTTAGATGTTAGAATTATCTGCCCTATTTCAGATTGTGCATGGGTTAGTCCAATTCATTGTATTCCTAAGAAAAGAGGAGTGATTGTGATTGTGACATTGAATGAACATAATGAGTTAATACCAACAAGACAAGTCACAGGATGGTGAATATGCATTGATTATAGAAAATTAAATCTCTCCAGTAGGAAGAATCATTTTCCTCTATCCTTCCTATATCAGATGTTGGATAGACTAGCTAGGCATAAATACTTTAGCTTTTTGGATGGATATACTGGTTAATCACCAAATATAAATAGCTCTTGAGGATCAAGAGAAAATAACTTTTACCAGTCTTTATGGTGCATTTGCTTTTAGAAGAATGTCTTTTGGTTTATGTAATGCATCTGCTACATTTCAAAGATGCATAATGACTATTTTTTGTGATTTAATTAAAAAAGGGAATGAAGTTTTTGTGGATGATTTTTTAGTGTTTAGAACTTCATTTGAATCATGTTTAGAACATCTATCAAAAGTTCTTAAGCGCTGTGAAGAAACAAATTTAGTCCTTACTTGGGAAAAATTCCAATTTATGTTAGCAGGAGGAATAGTTTTAAGACATCAAATTTCAGAAAATGGTATGAAAGTATACCTTACGAAAATTCAAGTGATCGCTAATTTACCCTAACCAACAAGTGTGAAAAGTTTGACCTTTGGGGGTGGTGACCTTATCTTTCAAAATATTCTCCATCCTCACAACAAAACCCAATAAAAGAGATAATCCTATGAAATTTTTAATTTTGATGAAGAGTGCCTGAAAGCTTTTGAATTATTAAGAGAAAAATTAGACACTGCACCAATTATTATTTCACCATATTGGGAAAAACCTTTTGAATTGATGTGTGATGCTAAAGATTATGCTATTGGAGTTGTACTAGGACAGAAGCATGATAAGATTTTCAAGGTTATCTACTATATTAGTAGAACTCTTAATGAAGCTTAAATTAATTGTACCACAACTGAGAAAGAGTTATTAGCAGTAGTATATGTTTTTGATAAATTTAGATTGAACTTAATGGGAACTAAATTTATAGTGCATACAAATCATTCCGCTATTTTGTATTTAATGAAAAAGAAGGATGCAAGACCAAGATTGATAAGATGAGTTCTTCTTTTTCAAGAATTTAACTTTGAAATAGTAGATAGGAAATGAGCTGAGAATCAAATTGCTGATCGTTTGTCCAGGCTTGAGTTAGAAAAACCACTATGTTTTGAAAAAGAAATTAATGAACATTTTTTAAATGAAGAATTGTTCAATATTAATGAGTGGCGTGCTCCATGGTATGCCAACATTGTGAACTTCATTGTTAATGATATTATACCATATGAAATGGCATACCAACAGAAGAGGAAATTTTTATCTGAAGCTAAGACTTATTTTTGGGATGACCCATTTTTATATAATCAAGGAAAGGATCTTATTATTCGAAGTTGTGTGCCTTTAGAGGAAACTTATGAAATTATCTAAAAATATCATAATTCTGATTTTAGGGGACATTTTGGTGTTGATAAAACAACATACAAAATCTTACAATTTGAATTTTATTGGCCTACAATCTTTAGAGATGTTAACGCTTATATCAAAACTTGCGATTGATGTCAATGAGTAGGCAATATTTTTAAGAGGAATGAGATACCCCTCAATTATGTGTTAGATGTTGAGATATTTGATATTTGGGGATTAGATTTCATGGGACCATTTATACCATCATTTGAAAATTTATATATATTTTTAGCAGTGGATTATGTATCCAAATTGATAGAAGCTGTTGCTTTAGCTTGATGTGATGTTCAAAGTGTTGCAAATTTTTTAGGAACAAATATATTTTGTAGATTTGGGATGCCTAGAATAATCATAAATGACGGGGAAAGCCATTTCAGAAATGCAATAATGGAGAAATTATTAATGAAATTTCATTTAAATAGCAATAATGGAGAAATTATTAATGAAATATCATTTAAACCATAGAATTGTTGTTGTTTATCATCCTCAGACAAGTGGTTTAGCTGAATTTTTTTTTTTTTTTTCAGAAGCTAGAGAATGAGGGACAAAACTTTGAAGGCTTTGTTGTACGCCCAAAATTATGTGGGTTGGTTTAATCAATAAACTAAATGCTTCATCAAATTTAGAAGGTTCCAATCATAAAATCAACTCATCATTCAAGATGCTTGAAGTTGCTTAGAGGACCATCTCGTAAATTTCCCCTTTGTCGTGTATAGTTAGAAGAAGTCCCAAGAGTTGATACTTGCATTTTTTCCAAGAACTTCAATTACTAGCAGGAAAGTTGCAATCTATAGCCATTTAATGCTAAATTTAATCGTATTCTAGATGATTGCAGATCTTCTCGTACACGATTGTTGATCTCATTCTTGTAGGTAAATGGTGTTCTTGTATTCCCTTTTGGTTTGAAGTTCCCATCTTTCTCCTCCTTTCATTGCTCATAACTCAAAACATTGTAGAAGGTAGCATTCATAATCTTCTTTATCCTCCTCACTCTCACCTACCTTCACACACACAACTTTCCTAAATTCCGTAAACAGTTACTTTCTTTTTATTATGCATTATATTATGATGTTGTTATAGGCTTTAGTGATTCCATTTGCTATTCTTGGATATGCATGAGGGGAGAGCTGCCATTTTTTGGCTAGAAATGGTTTTTTTTTCAGTTCTTTCTTTACTAGCATAATCTTAAGATCCCAAGATTGCATTCTAAAGTTTAACCCAATTAAAATTATTGTTTTAACGGTTTTATCCAATGTTTTCACTAAACTAAAGATCAGAACACTTTCCATCATGAAAATGATTGTATGAACTTATTTGGCATAACTATAGTCATAAGAATCCCTTGAAGTGCCTCAAATAACTCCAGAAAGGCTTCCTCTTTTTAATAGTTAAACATATCTACAATGAAATAAACATTTTCATTATTTGTTTGTAATTAATCTATTTGAAGTATTTATTTTTTCTTGGTTATTTTATTTCAAGAATGACTAATAATCACTAGTGTAAAAATGTAAAAATAAATTCACATATTTGGAATATCTCTCCAAAATTGTAGGATTATTAAAGCCATCAAATCAACATCATGGTCAAAGAGGGAAAATAATTTTTTTATTCAAAAATTTATTATAATCATTACAACATAATCAACACAAACAACCTGCTTATTACATTAATGGTAACCTCGACATATAAAAGAAAATGGATTGAAAACACTAATAAGAGGTGGTCTCCAACGGGATTTAACCAGATCGAGTAAATTGCTTTTGCACAAATTGGTCTCCTGCCATAAACTAGTTCCAATGGGTGTACTTAAAATATATCTAGAACGTTAGGAGCTTATCGTTCGTATCAGCCATTTCTTTTCTCATCTCACTGCAAACATCCTTCAATTCAATCATCTCGCCCTTCAATACGGTCGACTGTTGCAGGAGTTTTGCCTTGTGTAACAGAGTATCTCAAAACATATAACTCACGAGATTTCATTAATTGTTTTGGCTTCCTTAATGCCTGATTCAGCCTAACGTGACACATAGGTGTTAGCTGGAGCTACAATCGGAACTCTCTCAAGAGATATACCTTAAAGGAATGTAGCAACTAAAATATCAGAACTTAAACATATTAGATATTCCAAAGCGAGTTCAAAAAAATATAGCTTTAGTGCTCGAGTTCTCACCCATTACAGCAAGAACGATCCCTTCAGTAGGAGGAATTGCTTCTTTTGGAATATGCTGCTTAACTCTCTCCTCAGTAGAATTTATTGCCTCTTTAGGAAGGTGAATGCCTCATTCAGGCTCAATTTGCTCGCTCCATCCGCTCAGGCATGCTGGTTTATGTGTGATCATCGTTATGAGCCCACTCAACGTAATGTGGATATAAATAATTCTAACTCATTAGAATTCTTAGTACTCATGTCTATAAATTTCATGAATATATCATATCTTCTAAACCAGATTCTATTTTTGAAGAAATAGATAGCTCTTGTTCCTCTAAATTCGGTCAGAGCCAGATTAAAAATTGGGGTCGCCTGAGTAGGCATTGTATCCGCCACCGGTAAGATTTAGGAGTTAGAAAATTGATGATTGACATCCATAAAAAAATACTTCTGGGGTAAGTACTATTTCGTCCATTGAAAACTTATTTTTCCTTTTTTTCATATCCTCTTCCCACTTTTATTTCGCAAACAACCCTTCTAAAAGTTCACTTTTCTTTTGCAAACAACCCTTCTAAAAGTTTGACCTTTGGGGGTGGTGACCTTATCTTTCAAAATATTCTCCATCCTCACAACAAAACCTAATAAAAGAGATAATCCTATGGGAGGGATAGGACTTGTGGAAATGGGTAATTGAGCTGGCAACCCTCTCCCCCTATATTTAAAAAACTCAAACTTTGAGGGAGTTATAAAAATATGATATTTTTGTTAATATTTATTTTGTATATCCACCGAGTTTGTTATTCTTTTATCGTTCTCATAGCTTTGTTGTCAAAGAGATAAGAGAATCATGATCTAAACATATATGACTGATAGCCTCTGGTCTAGATTCAATGTGTGAAGTTAGTTGGCTTGTCGAGCTAGTGAGATAGGTTGTTTAAATTAATTTTACTAATTCAATTGGGGAATCCGATTGGACAATTAGTCCAAAATTGTCGGCCTCAAATGCTCGACCAAATCAACTGGACTAAACTTGCCTCGGAGACCAACCGAGTGAGGCGCTTACAAAGAATTTAATAATAAAAGTCCCCTCAAAGCGATTAGAAGGATCTCTATGACTTACCCTAGGGCCAAACATGCCGATAGGAGCGTTACTAAAGGTCAAACTCTAAAAGAGAAGCACTGATGACATGCCATTATCAAAGCTAGGCTTTATAAAAGAAGTATTATTATAATATGCATGTTGAAGAAGACAAAGTTGAAATCTCTAGAGATTCATGTGTTATTAATGCATTATTTTGTAATATGTATGCGAAACCTTCTATATACAGGCATAATTCCTGGGAAAAAAAGGGGGCTCTTGATATTGCTAGGCACTGATATTCCTCATATTTCTATCTCCGTTCTTTGTGCTCTAACTCTCGTATTATGCCAACCCTTTTCTTGGGTGTGTGAATCGACAGATATATATATATATATATATATATATCT
>NW_018165160.1:112517-116149 GCF_001263595.1 Phalaenopsis equestris
AGAGTATCTCAAAACATATAACTCACGAGATTTCATTAATTCTTTTCGCTTCCTTAATGCCTGATTCAGCCTAACGTGACACATAGGTGTTAGCTGGAGCTACAATCGGAACTCTCTCAAGAGATATACCTTAAAGGAATGTAGCAACTAAAATATCAGAACTTAAACATATTAGATATTCCAAAGCGAGTTCAAAAAAATATAGCTTTAGTGCTCGAGTTCTCACCCATTACAGCAAGAACGATCCCTTCAGTAGGAGGAATTGCTTCTTTTGGAATATGCTGCTTAATTCTCTCCTCAGTAGAATTTATTGCCTCTTTAGGAAGGTGAATGCCTCATTCAGGCTCAATTTGCTCGCTCCATCCGCTCAGGCATGCTGGTTTATGTGTGATCATCGTTATGAGCCCACTCAACGTAATGTGGATATAAATAATTCTAACTCATTAGAATTCTTAGTACTCATGTCTATAAATTTCATGAACATATCATATCTTCTAAACCAGATTCTATTTTTGAAGAAATAGATAGCTCTTGTTCCTCTAAATTCGGTCAGAGCCAGATTAAAAATTGGGGTCGCCTGAGTAGGCATTGTATCCGCCACCGGTAAGATTTAGGAGTTAGAAAATTGATGATTGACATCCATAAAAAAATACTTCTGGGGTAAGTACTATTTTGTCCATTGAAAACTTATTTTTCCTTTTTTTCATATCCTCTTCCCACTTTTATTTTGCAAACAACCCTTCTAAAAGTTCACTTTTCTTTTGCAAACAACCCTTCTAAAAGTTCACTTTTATTTTGCAAACAACCCTTCTAAAAGTTCACTTTTCTTTTGCAAACAACCCTTCTAAAAGTTTGACCTTTGGGGGTGGTGACCTTATCTTTCAAAATATTCTCCATCCTCACAACAAAACCTAATAAAAGAGATAATCCTATGGGAGGGATAGGACTTGTGGAAATGGGTAATTGAGCTGGCAACCCTCTCCCCCTATATTTAAAAAACTCAAACTTTGAGGGAGTTATAAAAATATGATATTTTTGTTAATATTTATTTTGTATATCCACCGAGTTTGTTATTCTTTTATCGTTCTCATAGCTTTGTTGTCAAAGAGATAAGAGAATCATGATCTAAACATATATGACTGATAGCCTCTGGTCTAGATTCAATGTGTGAAGTTAGTTGGCTTGTCGAGCTAGTGAGATAGGTTGTTTAAATTAATTTTACTAATTCAATTGGGGAATCCGATTGGACAATTAGTCCAAAATTGTCGGCCTCAAATGCTCGACCAAATCAACTGGACTAAACTTGCCTCGGAGACCAACCGAGTGAGGCGCTTACAAAGAATTTAATAATAAAAGTCCCCTCAAAGCGATTAGAAGGATCTCTATGACTTACCCTAGGGCCAAACATGCCGATAGGAGCGTTACTAAAGGTCAAACTCTAAAAGAGAAGCACTGATGACATGCCATTATCAAAGCTAGGCTTTATAAAAGAAGTATTATTATAATATGCATGTTGAAGAAGACAAAGTTGAAATCTCTAGAGATTCATGTGTTATTAATGCATTATTTTGTAATATGTATGCGAAACCTTCTATATACAGGCATAATTCCTGGGAAAAAAAGGGGGCTCTTGATATTGCTAGGCACTGATATTCCTCATATTTCTATCTCCGTTCTTTGTGCTCTAACTCTCGTATTATGCCAACCCTTTTCTTGGGTGTGTGAATCGACAGATATATATATATATATATATATATATATATATCTGTTTGTGTGTTATATGATTGGAGTGAAATTGCTAGTGTTAAGATAAGATATGAATGGTTGATGCTGTTATTCAATAATGAAATAGTCAAATTATCAAATCTGCAGTCAGTTGGGATGAATGATGATGAGTATGAGAAAATAATGAAACAGTTTTATTATTAATTTCTTTCAATTTATACAGTCGAAGAATATATTTTCTTTTCATCCATTGCATTTTGTACTCCATCCATTCATAATTGGTAACATTATTAAATGTAATTTTGATGCCATCTACTTGTTACCTACAGCTTAATTCCATGGTGGACCTTGGAAGTGCTGTTCAAGTTCGTGCTAGTGGGGGCCTTCAAGCTGTGCTAGAAACTGATAGGCTTATAAACACCCTGGAGCAAAGGGAGGGTGGCAATGCATCAATAACCATTCATTCAGTAGAACAGATCTCACTTTATCCAATTAAATTTATTTGAGCGTAATATTTTGTAGTTTTATTCTATTTTAGTTCTTTTACATGCACCTATTATGAAGATCCTAGCATGGTTTCCTATACTGCTTGACAGAGACAAATTTCTTAAGCTCGATCCAACTACCTATGAGGCTTTACAGATTTTTCAAATCGACAAACATCCAAGTCATATGGGAATTGGAAGATCTAAGGAAGGGTATGTTCCTCTGATTTGTGTGATGCAAATTCTGTCGTTACTTGTTCAAATTGAATATTTTATCTCTTCAATTGCAGGTTTTCCGTCTTCAGAATGTTTAATAAGGTAGCTGTTAGCTTTTGTTTCTAAACTCATTCTCTGTATTACGGCTATAAGGTTTTTTACATCACAGTGTGTTACACCAACGGGAAGACGTCTCTTGAGGTGTGCCCTGAAGCTTATTTTTCAAACTAATGTCCATACTTGCATTTTTTCACTCTTGTGCTTCCGTAATACATGGACAAAAGGAATCTCTTTATTTCCGAGTTGCTTTACATCATAGTCTATGATTATTTTTGGTTTCTCTACAAATGTCAAAGTATGTTGAATGTCTATGCTTTCTGTGACATGTTTTCTAGCTTCCTCAATGAGATATGAAACACATTATATATCTTGCACATATGTGCTGGTGTAGCAAGCCTATAAGCAACTTTTTCATACTTCTCCAAAATTTTATATGGGCTAATGTACCGTGGCTCAACTTCCAGACATTCCAAATCATTTCACACCTTTCATCGGACTAAATTTAAAAGAAAAAAAAAATTTCATGGGTTGGTACATAGCATCATAATATTTTATGTCTATCTTAAATTGCTCTCAGTCTGTAACGATTGAATCTGATTTTCTTAGTACTTTCCTTAACTAAATCAACACCAATTATTTTTTTTTCTTCGGTTTTTGTCCAATAAAGAGGTGTTATGCATTTTCTTCCATAAAGAGCTTTATAAGGAGTCATATCGATGTTGGTTTGGGAGCTATTATTGCAGGTAAATGACAGCGACTTTATATATGCTTAAAAATACAAGAATTTGATACCGTTGCTAAAAGATTTAAATCCCCGACAATGACGCCAAAAACTTGATGCAACTTTTAATATGCAAGAATTTATGAACCCAGATTTATATATTTATAATAATTTTGTAAAGTCACAATTTCAAACGCAAGTATATGTATCGCTCAAGTAATAAAGGGCTATAGTGGAGTCCCCGTTTATCGATCCCACAGGGAAGCGAGGTAAGAGGTCCTTAGTCAAATTCTAATCTACTACAATTAGTCCTTAGCTTGGAATGTCGATTAAAATGATGTTTTATCTAGCAACTACTCCTAAATGCAAGTGTTAAATGTAAAGATAGTAACTATAACTAAATGCAAATATTAATTCTAAAGATA
>NW_018165160.1:117056-120620 GCF_001263595.1 Phalaenopsis equestris
CACACTTTTCCTAACATTCCTCTCACACAAAACTCCTTTTTCTAACCTAAATTCGTTCTTTTAAAGTGTGGGATGAAGTTTAAAGATTTGCCACAAGAACACTTTCAAAAAAGCATCCAAATACATTGAATTTCGGCCCATAACCGCAAAAAGTCAGTCCATAGTCATCCCGGGCGCCGTCGGCGAGCTTTTCTGTCATTTTTCTGTCTTCTCGGGTAAATGGCGCAGTCGGAGAGCAGACTGCGCAGCTCCATCGTTTCACTCTGTTTGGCTCCGTTTTAGCTCTGTTTCGCCCCATTTCAGTTACATTGTGTTCCTAACTGATAGCCCTATAAAATAAGCATGAAAACAACCTTCCTTTAAAGTGTAATCTTATTAAAAAATATACAATAAGTGTAAAAGAGATTAAATATCGAATGACTTATCAAATGGTGATAGGACAAAATTATATTTCTTGCTCGTTTTTGCTCCAAATTGCACCGTTTTTATTTCTTTTTCTCCAAAAACCCATTTCTTGTACCTGAAACTAAAAACATGCAAAATATCTTCCTTTAAAGTGCAATATCATTAAAATTAAGCATAAAATGTATATGGTAAATCAAACATTTTTAGGCATGTCACATTACTTGATAACGATATGTATACTTGGTAGTATCCCATATTTAAATATTATAATTATATTCTTATTTGTTTAATAGTGAAAAACTTACCTAGCTTCTGCTTAGGATCATGTGTTTATCTTTGTCGCAAATTAAGAATAACTATTAAGGAAAGTAAGCATATAATTGCATACATTGCATTTTACTTCTATACCGAAGAATCAGCATCACACTACACTTCCTCCTATATTTGATGCAAGCATGGTAATAATTGGTATTCCAGTCACCATCAATGAATCTACAGATGGCAGCCTTTTGTTTGAGAAAACTCTTAAGCCAAGTAGTAGCACTAAGGACCTTCTGATTAGCTGCAAAGATAGAGGCTTCATCCACATTGTTAGAATTTTCTAGTTGGATCAGGTCTTGCTCAGCCTAATCCACTAACTTATAGACATCTCCAAAAGTGTCCCAGTTCCAATGCCTAAGCATTTTGTTGATCCTCTTCTACAGGAACCACAGTTTGACTAGAGGATTAGGATGAGAGACATCTTTCCAATTTGCTAATATGATATGAAGAAAATCTGGATGAGTTGACCACATGTTGAAATACTTTCCCTAAATTTGAAACTCAAAGCATTCATTTACCTTATAAATATTTCATAGCTTTTTCATTATTGTGCCCCAATCTTTTCTTCTCAAAATAATTTCCAAGATTCTTAATACTTCAAATTGTAGTTTCTTTTACTTTAAATAGTTAACTATAGTCTTATTCTCTTATACTAACTATCTTAATCTACAAAGTTAATTTTCATTACAAAAATATTTCTTTAAATCTACCATAATATTTAAATAACTACAAAATATAGTTATCTGAATTAAATTCACTACATAAAATCATATTAATAATTTTTGAAAATATTTAAATTGAGAACATTTAATAGTTAATCTTTTTCTTCCCTCTCCCAAACTTACATTTTTAAATATTTTGCAATTAATTCTATAAAATGTAGCAGGAAGAAAAAGAAAAAATTAAATCAACTTAACTACTGACTACTGCAATATCCTATCAAATTCATATACATGCATAATCAAGATAGAATGACAACATAAGAAAATAAATCTAGCCTAAAACATGCATGCAGTAATGTTAAACTAAAAGGAAGTATATTCACTGTAAAATTTCATTTTTCTTCCTACCCCCAAACTTGATTTTTACCATGTATAACATTTAGTGCAGAAAATATAAGTAGGTAGAAAAATAGTTCAAAAATTCTATCTGCCACAAATTTCTATCAAAAACATCTACAATTATTTATTAGGATAGAAAACATGTAGTAGAAAGTAAATCTAAACTAAACATGCTATAATGAAATTAACTAAACAAACTTCTAACTTGCATAGCATGGATCAGCATTGAAATATAAAAATGGTCTTCAAGTCTTATAAATTGTAACGCAAACACAAACACAAACACACAAACAAGATAAATGAGGTCAATTCTTCCTCCATCTCATCGCATCTCACTAACTTACTTCTAATTTCTAATGAAATCCCTACACAAATATATTGGGTGTTTGTAAATGATTTTATAGATTATAATCCTAAAGATAAGATTATCCATGATATACTAGTTCTCGAGCACCAGCACCAGACATCACCATATCCCAATAATTAAGCACCTCTAGCAGTTATAAGTACAGTGTAAAATCATCCATAAGTTACTCTTAAAATAGGTTCGCGAATCCTATCAAATGAAAACAAAGTCCAAGAAAGGAAGTAACAAAATTGGGATGGTACTATCGCTATAAAAATTCATAATGTCTTTTGTAAAACTCAAGTCCAGGTGAGATCTGAGTTGTAGTGGACTCGTCAATCCAACTACTACAAGAGAACATACAAGTCTAACCATAATAAGAATTTAAGGAATCATCTCCCTCATGACACATAAAAAGTAAATCAAACCACTTACAATCCAAACATCTACCAAACATCAAGCAAATTGATCAATCCACACTAAGGAAAACACAATACAACACTAACAATCATGACTCTTAAGTATACTAAATCAAATCACACAGATAACTATGGGTTGCCTCCAATAAAGCGCTTGATTTAACGTTGCTAGCCCGACAAATGATTCCCCCTGGATCAAAATTCCAATTAAGTAATCCTTGATCAATAGCCCAATTTTTTTCAAATATTCCAGATTCAGGGATTCCTACAAAGTCCTCAAATTAACATTTTTCTTTCAGCTCTTCCTTTTCATATTGATTCACATCCTTATTCCTCATATTTCTTTCTATATCCAATTTTCTTCTATTGATTTTCTCAATTTGTATATTAATATCAACCTTGAAATTTATAAGAAATGGATCTTTATATGATAATTCAAGATCTCCCAAGTTTTGGACCAGATTCTCTCTAGATAATTCAGATTCTGGATCAATATCTTCTATGTTTCCCTTCTATTTCAAATTATCTTCCAATTCTTCAGGAATTCTTTCATTGATCTTTCAATTTCTTGTCCTTATCTCTCAACTCAAAGCTCTTTTGAAACAAATCCTCGAATTTTCTTTTAAATATCAGTTCAATAATTTTAAATTACTCATAATTCATTTCCTTAGGATTTATCTTAAAATCACTAGGTAAAATTTCTAGGGGCAACTGTTAATTGCATTAATAATCTGCCCCAGCATCTAAATCTCATTCAATTTGTTTGTATACCACGGAAAATTCCATTCAATGACTTTGAATAACTCTTTCATAGGAGATCTTTTACTGATTTCATCATTCAATTCAGGTTCATCTTGTGATTGAGTCGAATATGAAGATATAGAGACTGGTGGTGTATATGAATTCACCAAATAGATAGGCTTTAAAATTGTATGAGGTAAGTTCATTTTAAGGTCATGAGATTTTTCAATAGACGAAATTAAAAGTTTACTATTTTTGGTAATGTCCATTG
>NW_018165160.1:120720-121242 GCF_001263595.1 Phalaenopsis equestris
TTGGACTAGCCTTGGGCTAAGCTCAAATTGATTGTTGTACCCCAATTAAATATGGCATTTGGTGTAGGAGATCATGAGGAACAACTTTCATGAAGGGTGAAAGTCATTTTGAGGTCAATTGGTTAATCAATTTGGTGGATTTTTGATTTTTGACCCATTTTAAGCATATTGGGCTAAGTTTGGGTCAAAATTGCACTAGCCTTGGGCTAAGCTCAAATTGATTGTTTTACTTGGTGAAGAACATCATAATGAACAATTTTCATGAAGGATGAAAGTTGTTTTGAAGTTGATTTGGTGATCAATTTGAATGGGTTTTGATGGGGTTTGGATTTAGACTTAAGTTAAGCATGTAGAGCTAAACTTGGGTCAAACTTGAGCTAGATTTGGGTTAAGCTCAAACTAATTATTTTATTTGGTGTAAAACATCATTATGAACAACTTTAATGAAGGATAAAAGTTGTTTTGAAGTTGATTTGATGGTTAATTTGAATGGATTTTGATGGATTTGGGTTTAGACCTAAA
>NW_018165160.1:121901-123205 GCF_001263595.1 Phalaenopsis equestris
TTTTAGCTAGAATATTGTGAGGATATTGTGTACCCTAACTCCAAACCAACATGGAGGGTCAATCCTAAGGCCAAGTAATCCTATAGGAACTCCTCTTGAATCCTCTCACAATGATCTTACCTATTAAATGCTAGAAGTTAAGATCAATATGTGAAACTTCAAGTTGAGTAAAGAGAAAGGCTTTGAATTTCTAATGGTGGGGTACCTCTTCTAATTTTCTAAGACTAGTCAATAGGAAAGTCCTATGGCTAGACCTAGGCTACTAAAGAAGTTTTCTAGACCTCAACCAAAAGTGAGGTCAACAGGATCTGACAAAGATTAGTTTGTCAGAACTCTTGAGTGCCTCGGAAGCACAAGAGCAAAGGCGTACAATGAGGGAAGAAGGAGACGTTGAAGGAGCCTTACAAGTTAAGCATCAAGAAGATGAAAAGAATTGGAAATTCAAGAACAAGAAGTCTCAATCCACAAATGGACAAAGTTCTACATCTGGAAACAGAAGCAAAGTTGGAGTAAAGAAAGTTTTTCCTCCATATCAGCATTGTGGTAAGAAAGGTCATCCTCCTCTTAGATGTTGGAGAAGACCGGATGCAAAGTGTAGCAAGTGTAATCATTGGGGACATGAAGCTGTCATTTGTAAGAATGAAAATTAGCATCAAGAAGATGAAGCAAAAATGGCAGATCAAGAAGAAGAAGATCAGCTTTTCGTTGCAACTTGCTTCACAGGTCATGAAACAAGTGAAAGCTGGCTTATTGATAGTGGTTGCACTAATCATATGACACATGACAGGGAGTTGTTTAAGGAATTAAAGAGTACCGAGTCCAAGAAGGTCAGAATTGGGAACGGTGATTATATTGAAGTCAAAGGAAAGGGAACGGTAGCTAATGCAAGATGTTCAGGAACCAAATTGATCACTGAAGTTCTCTATGTACCAGACATTGATCATAACTTGCTCAGTGTGGGTCAATTGATAGAGAAAGGATTCAATGTGATGTTCATGAAGAATGTTTGTGTGATAGAGGATGCTACAAATCAAAAGATGTTTGAAATCAAGATGGCAGTGAGGAGTTTTTTATTCAATCCAATGCAGGAGGAGCAATCAACCTTTCTAATCAAAGAAAGTTTCTCAATGATATGGCACAAGAGACTCGGGCATTATCATTATCAAGGACTATTACAGATGAAGTCAAAAGGAATGGCAACTAGGCTTCTGGAGTTCGATGATCATATACTATCCTGTAAGGCTTGTTAATTTTAAAAGAAAAACAGGAAGTCCTTTTCAAAATCAGAATGGAGAGCCACTCAT